>NW_027107553.1:28122-31405 GCF_000696795.3 Halyomorpha halys | reverse complement strand
AACGTCAGTCTGTCAACAAGGAATAAAACAAAATGTAATAAATTCTAAAAAAATAAAATAAAATAAAAATAAAATAATTAATAAAATTATATTAGTTATGCTCGGATTAAATTTAAATTAAAAGTAACATTTTCTGAGACATAAAATTAATAACTTAATTAACATGGAATTAAAGTTTATTAAACAAGTTTATCTAAAAGTAGAGAATCTATCTGATCGACTTGTCGAAGGCTGATAAAACAAATCCAAAATAATTATTTTATAAATAATAAAACTTAATTAAGTCGTTTCAGAGCCCCCTTCGAAATGTTATTTTCTTTTTTTTCTTTTGTAAATTTCTTTAAGAGTTTAAAATGATCTCACCTTTATGTTTTTTTAGCCATCGCTTCCTGTTTAACAAAAATTAAGACCTAAAATTTTAAAACCTTAGTTTTTCTGCGTGGAAAGAGGTATTGAGAGTTATTTTAAAATTTTCTGCACCACTTGTATTTTTCTATCACTTAGTTAAAAAAAAAAATGATTTATATATGCCAAAATACCTAATTCTATATCAAAGTTTTGGGCTAATCAGAAGCCAGAGACAAGGATTGGTCTAAAACGAATCCAAATTTCATTTATATAAAATTCAGGCAAGTGAAACGTAGCAGTTTTTCTTTCTACTGGGACCTCTTGATAGGAGAGAGTGAGAACTTTTAGTATGAATAATACAAAAAAAATATATATATAATGTTCCACTATTGGTTCATAAGTAATTTTTTTAGAAATGGATTTACTAAAGTCATATAAGATTAAAATCATAATTTTAAAGGAAATTTTATCTATTTCATAATAAAGCAATTGAACTTAATTATCTTGAATAGTTTTTTGGTCCGGCGGTTCTATAGGAGGTCATATATAAATCAATCAGTTGGGATCTGGTTTTTAATGAGTGGATGGATGAACGAAGAGTGTGGGGATCAAGGATATAGGTAGGTTTTTGATTTTAAGAACTTGGAATAGGAAAACGCCAAGGAGGTATTGCCTTCGGGAGGTTGGATAGATCCACTTCAACTCGGTACACCAGCGGGAGACTTGAGAGCGCCTTGGGAACCCTAAGATAAATATTACAAAGCAATCCATGAGTCTCTTCAGTCTCAAATCTAGTCCTGCAGATAGCCCTCCATACACCAAGGATCCGTAGTCGATGTGGGGGAAGACGAGAGAGGATACTAAGAGCTGACGCGTGTTCTGAGGAATGGAATTACGGAATCTTAGGAATTGTTTGAGTTATGGATTTGCGTGTGATTTGGGAAATGTGATTATTCCAGGAGAGGTGTCGGTCGAAGGTGACTCAGGTTTTTTATTGTAGGATAGAAGTGAATAGGTTGGTTGTTAAGGAAAAGTAGAGGACAGTAAGGGAAGGAATGAAGGAGGTTCTTGGAACCAATAAGACCTTAGTTTTTTCAGCATTTAGGTTCAAATCATTGTTAAACGCCCATGCGTTAATGCTATCAATACCTTCTTGTATATTTTGGATGGCCTCAAGCATCTCGGAGGGATGGAAGGATAGATAGATTTAGAGATCGTCTGCATATAAGTGGTATTGTGCGTGGTGAATGGGATCAGGAAGATCGTTGATATAAATGGAGAAAAGGGTTGGTGAAAGTGAGGACCCTTGAGGAACACCTCGTGTCAGAAGAAGGGGGAAGGAGGAGGTTTATTCGGAATGATGAGTGAAAGAGAGGAACGATGGTACAGGAAACTGAGGAACCACTTTAGGACACTATTTGACACGGGAAGGTTTTGAAGTTTATTAATGAGGATCTTATGGTTAACTGAGTCAAATTCTTTCGAAATTTAAAAAGAACTAAAATTGATATATCATGAGTGTCTTCAGCAAAAACCAAACAAGTATTAACTATTACGCCAGACCAACGTCGACGGGTGAGTTTTTACAAGTAGTTTAGAGACTCGAGGAATTTTTTATTGAAATTTTCCAATTACCATCTAATAACACTTTATACTATATTATATATTATATATTATTATATATATTTAGTACGCAGTGTATATTATATTATAGTATATAGTGTATATGACACAAGAGGAGATGTATTGATACGATTCCATCAATACCTTCTGATGTTTTCCTTTCTAGTAGTTCATTTTTATCCCAAAAGATTAAACACTACTTTTTTCCTCTTCCTTACTTGATTTAAAGTAGATTATTTATTTTTATTTGTTTCAAAACGTTAAGGAGTAGTTCTTCCTCCCTTCACATAGCTAAAGATGTAATTAGCTAGTAATTCAAACAAGATAACAAAAATTAGAATCCTATAGGTCGGAAAGGGGTTTACCCTAGAAATGATCCTATCCCTCGGAAGATCCGTGTTCCTAAGAAAGCTGGCCATTGTTTGGTAAGCAAACCAACTTGGTTTGTACACATCTTTGGGTTTTACTACGCTTTTCAAACTTCACCTTGTTTGCATAAGGTCTGGATGATTTTCTTATTCTTAACAAACTTCTATCTTGTAGGTTTGTAATTTTATTATGTTTCAGGCGACATGGAATTTTCCCTCTGTTTTTGATTAGATGGTAGCTCAAATAAACGCTTATATTTTCAAAGTTTCTAATTTGAGAATTGATTATAGGAGCGAAAAATTATTCTCAAAAAAATAAAAACTTAATTAACGTTTTGTTAACTATATTATGATTTTATTCATAAGTTCCAGTTCGTAATTATAATTAAAATTGGTATATATATATATATATATATATATAACCTCGTAACATGTTATATTTCAACTAACTTTTAATATTTTTTTAGTAATTTATCGTTTACTATAATATGTATAAAACGGGGTATACATATTATACATTGTATAATAAAACTATAAACTCGGTATAGTTCTTACACAACCAAGCCTTTGACCAGTAGTGTATATGTATGTATATCAGCAATTACATAGAGAATATTTTGCTTAAGGCTCCTATATATCTGTAGGTTTGATGACGAAATTAAACTTCCTTTGGAATTATATATTGATGTTAGTGAATGTACAAGGATCGAAAAGAACTCACCCTGCAGACATCCGTAAGTACCAGCGAGGCCAGCCTAGGGAACCAGTCGCAATAAATCTCGTAGTTGTGAGTAATCCTAGGTTCAGAGGAGGGGCTCTCCTTGGCGAAGGCTTGGACGAACTCCTCCGGGCCGATGTAGCTGAGCCGCTCCAGCTCGATGTGGGTCAGCTGCTGGGCCAGGCTCACTGCCGACCCGCACAGCTCGCTAACGTCAGTCTGTCAA
>NW_027107553.1:23993-28072 GCF_000696795.3 Halyomorpha halys | reverse complement strand
TAGTTTTCATAATATTTTCCAAAAAAATTTCGAAAATTCTGATTTCTAGTTGTTCGTAAAATAGTTTTGATATATGAAAAGCTATATCTCATTAACCATTGAATGAACAGATTTCTGCCGGGCATCAAATCTAAGAATGTTTAATGTACTATAAGTTACTTTATAACGTATATCTTCACAGTAGCAGTGGTTTTTGTAATATGCGTGATATATATATATGAATTTTGCAAATTAAGTTTTGTCCAAATAAGCTAGAATTTTATTTTAACAAATATCATAAAAACTATCATTCCTACGAAGATAATTGTAGTTAACAACTATAAAGCACATTAAACTAGCTTTAATTTGATTCTAATAGATATCGGTATGTCTCATGGTACCTGAAACATAGATTTCACATAATAAATTCACTAACTAGTAATTTTTCAATTCATGTTTTCTTTCTGTAACGTTGTTTTTAAAAAAAAACTGCACCTCAAGAACTATTGAACTACACAGCTCTGCTAGGGCTAATATTTTATAAAATTGACTGTACTTGACATAATTTTTTATTAGGTTTTTTAGAGTTGTAGATAGATTTAACGATATGGAGTTACAAATGAGATTTTTTTTTTTTAACGTTTTGAGTTAGCCACCATTTTTTATTCCCCTTAAATATACTCGTCAGACTGATCAGTTTTTACTTTTAATTATAACTAGTTTTCATAAAAGTAATAAAAAACTACTATAACTGATTTTTTCTCCTCTTGGGCTAATGGTTTCAGCCATTCCTAATAATTGTTCTATTCCTAAGATAATGGTTAGCAATTTAACTGACTATTTCTTGTAAATCAAGGGCCATCTACTTCGATTCTTAGGATAATATTTTAGAATGATTGAAATTTTTAAGTTTCATATAAATTATGATGACGTTGTTGAACTAAAAAATAAATGTTTAATATTGTCGTTTTTATTTATTTTGGGGAGAATCAACCAACTCACATCAAGTACAGAAGCAAATTTTTCCAATAATATGAATTTTGGTAAGTAGATTTTTTGAACAATACAATTTTTTTTTATAGCACTGAATGGTATAGAAGAAATAAATATATGTGATTATATTCTGTATTCCAATTATTCGCTTGGTGAGTTTTATATTCAAAGATATAAATAAAGGAAGATCCCACATATATTTTTTAATTAAAGTTCCTTCGGAAAATATTTTAGTAAAAATAACACAGGAGAGGGAAAAAAGGACTTTATTAATTAATAAATCCAAGAGAAAGGCAAATATCTCTCTTATTTAAAGAGTTAATTTTTTTTTTATATTAAAGGAAGTTTCATTTAATTATGGTATTCTTCAGTTTTCTGCATTAAAAGTAGTCATTCAAACAATATTCTGTTGTGTCTGGATTATTTATATCCCGTCTAGAAAAGTAAATGTATAATACCAAATTTTTTATCACTTTCCTTATAATTTCACAAAACATTTCAAGTATGGTACTAGTTATTTGGGTTTAAATGTGAAAATTATATTCTTTAATTTTCCAATGTCGTGTTAGATGCACCTAAACACGTTAAATTAGTTATAGATATTACGACAAGAAGCAAAATGAGAATAAGCCGGGAACCAGATGTCAAACATATCTCCGAAACTATATTAATAACGGAATCAGCAAATCATTCAATACTCATAGAGAAAATACAAGGACATGGAAATCCACAGAGGTGACCCTGACCAGTAGCAGACTACTTCTAATTTTTTTTTTTTTTTTTATTTACTGCAATTTACAACTGTATTAACATAAAAACACATTATGTAAATTTGATGTAATATAAAGATAAAGTGGTACAGGCATGTAGAGAAACTACCCATCGGCAGCACTTTAAGAACTTGAATATAATTGAATATATACATAGTTAAAGTGCTTGAAAAATGTTAATATTTCTGACCTGACAAATGAGAAGGTTGTACAAAAGTGTATGTTTATGTAAGCGTAATAAGTGCCAGAAACTTTGAAGTTCCCCTTATTTCACGAAGCATACAAAATCATATTACGCAAGAAATGTAGAATTGTAAATGTTATTCACTGAATCGTTACCCTCCTTAAACGCGTCTGGTGGAATAGGGAAGGCGAAGTGCGTTTAATCCACGGGATATTCACAACGCAATATCTTCCAAGTGTCAGCTTTGGAGGTTTCATAATGACATGGAAGGGTTTAACTGAGAAGTTGGTACCAAACTTCACGCAACTGATGGTACCCTCACAGCTCCGAGGCACGTAACAGAAATTCCGACGACACGTGCAATACCCAACATTAATTAAAGAACATTTGACTTTTCCTTAAGCATGGTGGTGTGGCCAACACTGCTTGAGCGAATCAAGTTTACCCAGAGGAACATTTTGAGAGTACATAATATGCTCCTAATGAAGAAAATAATGAACGTAGCAATAATAAAGTAAGTAACCAAACGTACTCTGGGTCTAGTAAAAAACTAGTAGATTACTTTGATGCTGTAAACTTTCCAGCAAAACTATTTAACAATACACAGTAAATCCTAACATACCTAAATCCGAATCAATAGGATATAGAGGTAATTTCACTAAAAAAAATAATTTTCCATTACTACATAGCATTCTGATGATTAGAACAATCTTTAATATATTTTATTAATGACAAAAATTAATTAAATATTGATAAATATGAACATATTACATATACGTATATTTAAAAAAAAACCTGAATAATTATTTTTTTAAACATTGTTTGTTCATCGTGTGTAATATTTAAAAGGAAGATCATATTAACTATAAAAAAAACTCAATTAGTAATTAACTATTTATTGTAAGCCAACGTTTCGTCCCACTTTGTAAGACTTCATCAGGGCTAGAAAAGATACAAACAAAGAAAAAAATGCAACACATTAAGAGAATAGATAATGTGAAATAAAAGTAAGCTAAGGTGTGGCTAGCAAAAAAGATGGACATGCATATTAATGGGGTAAAAAACAAGATTATGCAGTTGGGTAAGAGACCACTGGACCAGAGTTGCTTTGTAATAGGCCCCTATAATTTCGAAGTGGTAAGAAGTTTTTCTTACCTTGGCCCTATTATCAATGAGAACCAGGAAGAAGAAGAAGAGGTTAAAAGCAGAATCGCTGCTGGAAATAGAACCTATTTCTCAATTGTAAGGCTAATCAAAAGCAAAGTTGTTACCCGTACCACCAATTTCACCCTGTGCAAAACGTTGATAAGGCCAATCATCACATACGGTGGAGAAACGTGGACCCTGAGCAATAAAAGCTTTAAACTGCAAGACAGGTTTGAAAGAGTAATTTTGAGGAGACTCTTAGGGCCTTTTGCGGGAATGGTAATTGGCGAAGAGGGAATAATGGTGAACTGTTTGGGCTCAACAAGGAATGTAGCATACATGAGGATACAGAGGCTTAAATGGCTTGGCCATGTTATGAGGATGAGCGAGAAAAGAGTGGCTTATAAACTGTAGAGTTACGTTCCGGATGACGTGCGGCAATGTAGTAGCCCGAAGGGCCGATGGAGGGATCCTGTGGAGCGACAATTGAGGATCAAAATAAACAGAGAAAATTAAAGAAAATCAAACTAAGATGTGCAGAAAAAAATATAAATAAACAATAATTAAAAAAAGGTAAAAATACAATACAATAAGAAAAATGGTATAAAATAATAAAGTAAAGATAGAATTAGGAAAATTAAGAAAATTATACGTAGATCAAAGAGGAAAAGGCTATGTAAAAATATATATGAATAATATACAAAAAATTAAATAAAATTAGAAGAATGGATACAATAAATATAATAACTGACACTGACATAACCATAAAATTTATTATTGTTGGAGAGAATGTGTGATGTGTGAATATTTTACCAAAAGAGAAATTTATTGGAAAACAATTTCGTGATTGTCCGCTACTTATATAATTAATATAGAATTATGATTCTAAAGTAAAATCTTTTTAACATCTAATAATAATTTATATCCGTCTGAATAATGAATTTCAAGGTTCAAGAATACATTTAATTATTCTTATTTAAAAAAATATATTTATGAAACGAAGAAGA
>NW_027107553.1:18738-23918 GCF_000696795.3 Halyomorpha halys | reverse complement strand
ATTATATCTCATCAAATATATATTTGTATAAAATCATGATCCTAAAGTAAAATCTATTTAACATCGGAATAATTTTATTACTAATTTAAGGATAACTTTAACCAAAATTGAGAGTAATAAATTGTTAATATTACTTGCAATAAATCAAGGAATTATTTACTTTGAATCATTTATAATTTTAAGTTTGATCTGAAACAGCGAGAAACATTTATATTTATCTTATAACTCAGGACAGTTCCTGTCTTGTCTGAAAGAAAAATAAAGGAGTTCTTGTTTTTATATTCTTCAACCCCTCCTCCTGTTTTTCAGCCAATAGCAGGAACCGAATTGAGGTAAATCACTCCTCTGACACTAACGCAGCCATAAAATTTATTATTGTTGGAGAGAATGTGTAAATCTTTTACCAAAAGAGAAATTCTTCGGAAAAGTGCTCCCCACATTTTCGTGATTGTCCGCTACTTATATCATTAAAATAAAATTATGATTCTAAAGTAAAATTGATTAAGGGAAACAAAATCGTTACATTACCACATATTAACAAGAGGAACATTTGTGTCATAAAATCCGTTTGATCAATATCTTTTATTACAGTATTTGAAATAATTATTAGAAGATTAATATATTTAATATGTTGAAAAAAAAAATGAAAAATAGTTTATTATACTGGGACTAGGTCCCTTTAGAATAATTATAAGGTAATTGTAATATTACAATAACATATATTGGCCAAAATCAATTGAGCTGCACTTAATAAAAACTTATATTAAAATTACATATAACTACTTTTAGATATAGCGAAATTTTTTTTAAAAAACCTGACTAAATACATAAAAACAAAACAAAAAGATAGGTACAAATTATATATACTATTATAATTTTGGATTAGATTGGTTAAGTAACAGATAGTTAAATAGAAGGGTTTTAAACCAGGGAAGGGTTGGTACATGACGTATAAAGGGAATAGAGTTCCAGTGAAAGGCAGCCCGGGTAAAAAATGATTTATCAAACGCAGCAGTAGAGGGTAAGGTTCGGTGAGGTGGAGGGTAGATTTCATATAAACGGGGCCTGGTAGTATGGGATCGGATTGATAATTTGAATTATAGGTTTTTTTTAGGATATAGAAGGGACATTGAATACTAATTCCTATATTTACCAAAATGTAGCTGCGAAAAACTTGGAATAAATTGGAGAAAGATCGAACTAGATAGACACACAGACAGGAGTTTCTTTTTCTACAGTAGTCCCTTTATAGATTGTCCCAAAGCTAACAGAGTTGTAAAAAAGAATCCTTATATATACTAAATTAATTCAATAATTATTATAATTAATGTTTTAATGTTCATTATTCGATATTTTTTAATCTCCAGCATCCTTTAATATTTTAATATTAGTAGCAAATAAATTAAAAATTGTTCCAAATAAATTCAATGATGTGTAATTATGATTTAATTTATTTCGGTCTACATTCATATTTAATTAGAGTATCTGTTTTAATAGATTTTTTCCTATTTTACTCTACTCTTATTTTAAGAGAAAGTTAATAATAAGTTAGAAAAAAAGAAACATAGGTCGTTAATAAAATAGAGTATATAATAGATAATCATTAAACATACTATAAATAGTGTACAGACAAAAAAAATTAAGTTTGTTTGTAACATAAAAAATTATAATAATAAATCTGTACCGCTACAACGCATGAACGGTTAGGGGTGCAGTACTTCCTACTTCCACGGTTGTGGAAGGAGGTCATCTGGTCAGAATCACGTTAGACCCTGAACTCACAGGGTTGATTCACGGCTACTGTGAGTTAACTAGATTCGAACAAGAGCTCTTAGAGTTTGTAGCCCAGTGCCTTACCAAGAAGCTACCAACTCCCTGCTTGTTACATAAGATAAATAAAATTTATATTAATAAGTGTAAATATTTATGAACACTGTAATAGTTAACAGTAATGCTTGTAATCTTAGTTCAAACTCCCAGCAGATTGGTGAAAAATCAAAATTTTGAGACATTTAAAATATGTTTTAATAATAAAACATCATAACTAAGGAAGAATTATTTATTTGAATTATAATCACTTCTATTTTTTCAAAAGTTATTTTGACTCTTCTTCTGAATATTTTTAAAAGCAAGTTCATCTAAATTATCATTTATCTAAAAAAAATCTGTATTGAAACAGTATTTATAATTATGGAAATATCATTTTAATACTAAAATTCAGCATTTTTTTTTTGTTTATTTATTTATGTTATTTTTTTTTTAGATTTTAACTGAAATTTCATGTAATGATTTTTGATTTAATAGATCATGAACATAATTCTATTTGTTTTTACAGCCTCATCCGATCCAATATCACACCCAAATATTCAGGAAAGGATTAAATACTCATTAAACATACCTATTTTTTTTAAAAGAAATACTAACATATAGTATAAATACTGGTTCTGTTCTTGCGATAATTTTTGAGATTTTTTTGCAGTTATAAGTGGTTATTGGTCTTTACCAAGTCTGTACTTGTTATATATCATTCTAACCAGAAATAGTTCTTCTTTCATGCGAAAATAATTTAAATTTTCATATTCTTTCGCCTCTCAGGCTTCTATTAACTTAATAAAAAAAAAACATTGAAAGTCAAAGTTTTAGCATATCGCCATGATATTGTCTTATACAGCCAATAACCAATTTTACCATGGAGCCTTGAGAGCCGGATAACGGACGCGGGAAGCCAATACATAGCCTTCAATGTAATCTAATTAGCTTCCAATTTTGGGGCGGTAAGAAGAGAGCATTTGAATTGCTAAGGAGTCCCTTCTGCCACAGCCTAATTCCCCGCCCGTCCTCACGAATCAAGTTAGCTCCCGAAAAATGTCAGAATATCTTTTAACCGGAAATGTTTAATTTTTATGGTGATTTAAATCAATATGGTTTGAAATGTCCTGAAGAGATATTAGGTAATCGGAAATGTACTGTAGAATGAGGTGAGATTGTGCCAGTTTATGGCATTATTTTATTTCCTGACTTAAGATGAATTCAGGACACAAAAATAAATGCATAATTTTCTGTTCCGAGTAATTTACATATAATTTGTTTCAATGTGACATACAAAAATGCAAATATTATTATATCGCATTCTTTCTGCTAAAACCCCTATTTAAACCAAACAAATTTACATTACATCAATACAAATTTGAATAGATTTATTAATACAAACTTCAATGAGCCACTTTTTCTCTCAACTTTTTATTTAAAAAACCTCTAACGTTTCGACCCTTAGGTCATTTTCAAGGAGACAACATATAAAAAAATTTTTCATGTTATCATTATGTTAACTCCTCACACAATACTCATTTTCCTGAATATACCTTAATTATTGATGAAATCATTCATTAAATTGCCTTTTTTGCAGGCTAATTACCCATGCCTTATAGCTTTAAAAACAAAAAAAATATTAAATTAATATCATAATCATTCAATCATCATCCAATCAATTTTTTTTAAATGATTGTTCACTCACAAACCACATAATTTCAATACAAAACTATACCACAAAAATTGTTTTTCCTTTTCTATTAACCTGATTAACAATATCAACAATAAAACCTAGCTTCAACAGATTAGGACTCTGCTATCACTTTATTACTAAGCTTAATTTATACGTATATAATATAATATATGTGCAAATATATATTCAAAATTTAAATATTTCATCATGTAAGTAATATTTTAATGATTACTTAAAATTTCAGAATAATGGTGGTTTAGTCCTTTAGAATCTGATTTAAAGTTCACTATTTAATTTATATTTTCTGAAATATAAATTGATTCCAATATTTTTCTTCTAAAATTATGATTTATTTTTTTTATGTATCACTTTGATATTTTCTTAATCAAAGCCATGTCTATGTTGAACAATATGTTGCGCCATTGCTGTTTTCTTTGGTTCTTTATTCATATTTTTTATGTCATTTCTATGTTGATACATAATATCTTTCATATATTCCTGTTTTTCACCGATATATATGACTGGACAATTAATGCATGGAATTTTATACACCAATCCACATTTACTATTGGGTCTTTTGCTTTACTATAATAATTTTTTTATTTATTATTTGGTTTGAAACACAATGGAAATTCTTACTAACTAATTAACTATCTTCTTTCACAATCTTTCCTTTATTGATTTCAAATAAACAAACTAACCCTGCCTACGTTTCATCCATCTTCTGGAGTATTTTTAAAAAAATAGCTACAGTTTTCAATTGCATTGAATAAAAAGTTTTTTTTTAAACTAATTCCAGAAATTGAAAAAAAGACAACAGAAAATTACATATTTTCCTTCGAATAATAAACTATAAAATAAATTATTAAAAAAATAGATTAAAACTTACGCACCCAAAGTACTAACGTTTCGACATGAAATTTATCAACATAATAATATTATGGTAACTAATTTGCCAATTATTTCTATAAATTAAAATAAGCTGGTCAATATTACCTTATAAAATTATTATATTACCATATCAAGCAAAATAATATTTCGAAATAGCATTAATTTGTCTTGTTTTAAATATTTAATAAATAATGGATCGGAAATAGATACAAGAGAATTGTTTAATTCAAATAAATAAAGTAACCCCGTGGGTAATTGATTCTCCACGGGATTTCTTGACTTCTTTAGATACCATCAATCTTCCGAAAGAAAAAGTGTATTTCAGATGACCAACTCACGAAGAAAGTCAATAGATCATTTAGAAACAATCAGTGCTCTTAATGATTTAAAGTACTTTGTTTATAAAAAAAATTTATTTTATGTTAAATTAGAAGAATTAATATATCACCTTATGTAATAAAAAAAATAATTAACGGACGATGCGATTGATTAAATTTATTTTATTTTAAAAAATCTTTTTAAGTTATATATGAATGATATAATTTTGGACTATAAAAAACTGTTAAAATGACTAATTCTTTATTTCATAGACATTATAGGACCGTATTTTGACGTGACAACGTCTTATAAATTAGATTGCAGGGAGTCATGTAGGCAAAAGTGTAGCGTAACGGATATCGAATTGGCGTGGCTTAGTAGTATAGTAGTGGGGGTAATTGAGGTTATAGATACTGGAAGTCATGTAGGCAAAAGTGTAGCGTAACGGAGAGTGCGGTGGTGGGGGTAA
>NW_027107553.1:15453-18563 GCF_000696795.3 Halyomorpha halys | reverse complement strand
TAATTGAGGTTATAGATACTGGAAGTCATGTAGGCAAAAGTGTAGCGTAACAGAGAGTGGTGTGGTGGTGGTAATAATGTATTCTGATCATTAAATTATGTCTGAAATAAGGAATATGCGCATAATAAAATTTTAGTATTAATTAAAAATCTATAATAGCTACTATATATCAAGATTGAATCAGTATACAACTGGTATTGACCGAATTGATGCCACTCATCTCATATTTCTCGTACCATCGTCCGATTATGAACAGAATAATGGAAATTAATTGTTAAATATAAATATCATTTGTAAAGGAAAATAAATATCTTGATTCAAATATTGTGAGTCTATTTTATTAATATTATTATTCCAATATTTAGCGTAAAGTTGTCACGTTAGGTGCGTTGTGGGGAAACCCACACACCCGAGTTCTTTTTAAATACATGTTCCATACAGCCAAAACATCAAGAATATTTGATTGGTTCAACAATTAACCAGACACCAATTCAAGATTTTCTAGTATTTATATATAATTATTTTTTTTTTAAACTAGACAATTAAGTTATTTTAATTTGGTTATATGTCTATCATTATCATTTAAAGCAATCACCTGAAAACAAATTAAGTTCAAAAAATGTAATTGTAGAAACATTATATTTTTTTAAAATAGTTTCCGATAAATGAGGAACCAAATATATGCCTTCATTTATTATAATTTCATCTCTTTCCCTTGCCCGTACTTAGGGATCCCTATAAATTAAACGTAATTCGTTGTACTATTTTACAAACTATTAAAATTACAGCACGAAAATTCTTTTTTTAATTTTTTTTATTTATTTATTTATTGCTATTTACAACAGTAATAATTATAATAAATTTAGTAAATTTGATCTCAGTTAAAACGGAGTGTTACAGGCGTGTAGAGAAACTATCCATTGGTAGCACTCTAATGACGTTTTACAGTAGCAGGTCTCGTGGCCATCTTCTTTTCAGGCCCCTCGGAAGATTGTCAGGAATAGAAGAGGAAGCAAGGTTAGAAACCTAGTGGGTTTGGGTGGTTCGGGAATTTGTAAAGGAAGAAAGGATATCTAGTTCGGGCCAGATTGGTTAAATATGGAACATTAATAAATCGACGTGCAGTTACCTGTCTTTTTAATCTTGTGTGATGATTCCAGGTTAGTCGTTTGTGAAATTCTTTTAGTTCAATAATTTTAGAAGTAAATTCTAGGAGATAGATGTATCAATATATTGTTAGGAAAGGTTCAATAATATCTTCACAGATATTTTTAACAACATAGTCAATAAATTTTATATTAAGTTTGCAGGAAGAGAATCACTATAAACCTACCTCTATAAAAATCTATTTTTTTAATATTTAACTCAAAAAATTTTTCCAAATAACTTTAAGTTACAAGGAAAAAAAAATAAATAGAAGTATAATATAACAATTACTTCGTTCTATTTCCTTTTAATGTTGCTTAGCGTTTTAGAAGTGAATAGAAACCCCCTTTCATCTTTTCTCTAATTCATCCAATCAAAAAACTAGAATCAATTATGGTTGGATATCATTATGATATTTTCATAAAACTTAACGAAAATACAGCCTATAATTAAACAAATTATTTAACAAATGGATCCCTCTTCTGCCAATAACTTATCCAAGAAAAAGGAAACTGAAAAAAAAAGAACCGAATCTGAATAAATAAATAAATACAATTAAGAAGCGACCGAGACAAACGAGCTCTCGAAAGGGGTCGTTAGGATTCGACAAATCCCAGTTAAAAAATCTTTTGAGACTTGGCCTAATTGATTGCGCCTCTTCAAGTCATCCAGGATTAGGTTTTCTTTCACTAATGGGTCGCACTCAATTTGTTAGTGACCTGTTTGCCTAGTTTCAGTCTTGAAGAATCACCTAATCCAAGGATTACGAAAACTTACTTGAATAACCTAAACTAGAGATCAAATCAATGTATGTATATTATACATGTACGAAAGAGAGGCTCGGTAAGGAATAGCAATTAGGAATAATTAAAGTTTAGAAATTGATTTTTAAAATCCTTCGTTATATCCTCAATGCTACTTACTTTGTCACAAATAAAATCATACACAAAGACCTTAATGTTCCATATGTAACCGATATAGCTCGAACCAGATACCATTTCTTCCATTATAAACCCCCCAAACCTCAAACACAATTTTCTAGCCTTGTTTCCTCTTTCATTCCTGACAATTCTCCGAGGCGCCTGAAAAGAAGATGGTCACGAGAACTATTTAGGTAAAAACGTCATTAGACTGCGAGCAATAGGTAGATTCTCCACTCTACTATAAACAAAAATCAAATATACTGGATGTATCTATAATCTATTTTTCTTCCTTTCTGTAACCATACATTATCAAGTCCTCACAAAAACTTAACTAATATATCAATTGTAAACACCTAAGGAAGTAAATACAATACGATTTAAATATTGACCTCGTCAAAGTTCTTCCTAAAATATTTTGGATGGATTTATGTATGCGATAAATGTCGGACGATAAATATCGCATGTCATGAACATCAATTTATCGTAATGGTGTTAAAAACCATAGAACACATCTTAGAATATGCCACGATTGATATGTTTTTATATATGTTGACGGAAGTATGGAAATGCACTCCTATGATAATTACGTTCTCCGTTGTCCAGGGCTGGCGTTTACTTGCATCTTCTTGCTATTCTTTTGTAGGTGCCAGTTTCAAACATTTTGACGTGAAAAATGGAATACGCCTTGTTCGAAATGGAATGTTTTACTAACGAAACATTTCTTTAAAAAAATCAGTGTGAAATAACCGTTGTTTGGCCTCTTGATAGTACTAGGCAAGATCCTTCAACACTTTCCTGCAATGGTTAGCGGGTGCGAGGGTAGTTACCTCAACAAGCAAAGGTATTTGCTCCTGCCTTGCTGAAGCTGGTTTTCGATGAGTTGCTGAGGGAACTAGAAGACAGAGGATTCCTTGTAACGACCTGGCAGGCGTGACTGAGGATAGCAGAACAAGATTACAGAAAGGAGCTGACTGATGAGGTCTCGTTAGAGCATTTTACGTTGACGCGGTACAGCCTCGTCAGAAAGACGCTTGCACAATA
>NW_027107553.1:10178-14873 GCF_000696795.3 Halyomorpha halys | reverse complement strand
TTTTGATACAATGAACATAACTACGGTGGTTTTGTAAGATAAATACGCTTACATATGTTATATGCGCAAATAAGCCTGACGTAGATATTGAATGATGATGTTCCCAGAACGCTCTCTTGTGATACTCCTGAATTAATATATTTTATACTTACTAAATGTTTGTCAAGTAATATGGTAATTAATCGTATGAAGCGAAATTTTTGGGATCCTTAATGTTATACTTTTTGAAAACGTTGATTCATATCATGAAAAACTCTTGACTTTTTTTCTCTAAGGCACTGAAATTGTAATCCATCAATTGGTGTTGTTGTTGAATAAAATGCTGTCTGAAGCCGAATGGACGAATTAGAATAACTATTTGTTTTTATATACAGGAAAGACAAGAATATCCCTTGAGGTAGTTATTTTTTACTAATTACCTACATATACCAATAACAATTATAGTTTCCTAAGTCAGTTATCAGGATTTATCTTTTAATTTGATCTCATTTCTTTCTAACGGTACAGAGGAGCTTGAAATCAATAAAACACATTGCTGAACAAATGTTCTTGGAAGCAGAAAAAGACAGGAATGAGGAAGTAAAACAGGTAAAGGAGCTCTAGAAACATTATTTTTAAATAAAAACCCGTAAGAAACTTCTGAAAACGATTACTGATAAGAAAAGAGGAAAATGTTCAAGGAAAAAAGGTACACAATAAAAAAAGGAAAGCGTGGGAGGACTTCCCCGAATTCATTATTTTTCTACTATTTGGCGCACGGGGTGCGGCAGCAGTTCTGTAGTGCGAAGCCATTCCTGTCAATAATCACTTTATTAGTTTCCTTTTATTTACATACAATAAAAAATAATATAAATTATTTATTAATGGGAGAGAACCATGTAATTTGTATGGGCTATTACAAATTTATATGTGCTGCAAGCCCACAATTAAATTTATATATATATATAATTTGTGTAGTAAACGTTTAATGAACTTGAAATATATAGACTAAGGATATTTTAATTTATTATATGAAATAGAACCACCTGAAGCTACTGTTGAACGTTTGAATTTATTTATTTTTTATTCTAACTGGCGTATTTGCTAAATAAATTCGCATAGCGGATTGTCAAAGTGACATTGAACAGACAATAGGTTTTTTTGCAATTTTATTCAGGCAGTCTCTTTTTTTACCATTCTAAGTCGTTTCTTAGGTAAGGTTTTCTTTAGCTTATTCCCGGAACCGTTTAAAAATCGTAAGTGTAAAAAATTGTATTAGCCGTTAAAAATCAATTAAGATGAAAAATGAAGCTAAGAAAAATCTAATGCACATTGTATGAAAGTTTCTAAAGGTAACGTAAAACAACATATAAAATATTGATTTTAGTGTAGTGGGATTCGACTTAAGTCGAATTGAATTCATTTGCATTCCAAGGAACAGAACCTGACATGAGTACAAAAATCGCCAGTATTTCATACCTAGGCTATCCAAATTTTATTATTAAAATTCATGGCAGATAACCAATTTCCCAGTTTTATTTGAGGTTAATAAGTAAAGCATGTCCAAATTGGTAGAATACCTAATTTTTTAATGTGACGAACACCTTACTAAAATATATCTTACATATTTATAATTTTTTTTTATGTAGTCTGTTAACCTGGAATTATTCATATTTCTATTTATCTACATTTTGAGTAAGCATCAATGTATTTATAATTTTCAATATTAAAATGCAGTATTTATCCACTGTGATTAAAAAAAGATTAAACCACAGCCCCGAAATATTATCACAACTATTTTTAGCCTCCTTTAAAACAATTATTAGTATAGCCGTAAAAAAATAAATCTAATAAAAATATCTGGGAAGAAAAAGTCCCTAGAGCTAGATGATTTTCCAGGAAGCTTGAAGAAAGGCAACCGGCCGGCATAATATCAGCGAGTGAAGAAGAGACACTGTGCAGACCCGGCAGATGCGCCTTTGAGTTTTTGCCTTCCCCTGAGGCTATCTCTGGCAGACTATTTTTGAGTTCTTTTTTCTACACTCTCCCTTTTTCACTTGTTCTTCAACAGAGGCGCTAAAACAGAGGCCAGGTAGTGGGAAGCTAATCGGGCCCTCGTTGGGAAATGCATTAGGAGGAATTAATGTAATCTAAAAGCCGGGCTTTGGGAAAACTGAGGGAACTGGTCAGTTCGAAAATCTCTGGTGAGTCCGTTTCAGTTAGAATTTTAAATAAAAGAGCATTGAGGCAAAGTTAAAAATAATGATTTGGTGCGCGCATCATGATTTCCACTTACCAATCTAGAAGGTGACAATTTTATACAATTTAGCCGTATCAATAAAAATTCCTATTTCTATATATTCCAAGGTGCGAATAATCAATATCAACTTTGTTCCTGCCAAGAATACAACAGTGTAACAAAATATCAAAAGTCTGATCGTAATCGGAGGAGATCGGACACATTCGGCTGTGATCGATTCTCCATTTTTCTTCTTTAGCTAATGATCACGTTATTTTCATATTTAAACATTTTTTTATTACTGTTAACAATGAAAAATATTTAATTATTTAAAAAAAACAAATATTTTTTTTAAAGAGAAATATTTTTTTTAAAGAGAAATATTTTTTTTTAATTCTTCTTTTAAGCTCTGTGTTAAACCATTTCATTGACAATAAAACAAAGCAGATATAAAAAATCTTTTAGTTTTACAATAATATATCGAATTTAAACAAAATCATGACAGTTACTTTTAAAAAAATTCAATAAATGTAAAATTGATTAAATAAAGTTGCATTTCTGGTAGGTCGATTTTATCGAAATATACATATCGACATATACCCGCCTTCATTATGTGATTTAAGTTTCGCTGTATTCGTTTTTGAACAAAACTGTTCATTCGCAGACAAAAAGAAAATTTTGCGGTTTAATTTGGACGTGTATTTACATAATAAACTTTTTTTATTTTATTTTATTTAATTATTGATATTTACAACTGTATAAAAAAATACAACCAGTAAACATAATAAACTTGAATCTGAAATTCTTAACGATCGCATTACTTCCTCTTACTGTTTATTATGTACGAAAAGTAAAAAATAAAATAATAATTACAAATTTTACCGATGCTGAGACCAACAACATATGGGTTATAAAGATATAATTAAGTATATAATTTTTGTCGTATAGTAACCCTTTTAGTGCCGACCGAGAATATTGAGAAAATTCCATAAGAAAAACAATTTTATTGGCATTGCTATAACTAAAAAATCAAAGACAACAATAGAATAAAATTTAGTATAAGTAATGCCGCCCTCCAAATTTAAGGTTTAGGGTTTCAGATTATGTATAATACGAAAATTGAATGATGTTTCATATATTTATTTTTTTATAGGTTTTGGTATTATGATTCTGAAACACTTCATTTATAGAATGATTTATAAAATAAAAAATAAAAATAAAAACATTTATGACGTTTTATCAATTTATTTTGAGATATTTAGATTGAGCACTGTAATTTTATTAATAAATTACAAAATCGTATGAGTTAATACGATTTTTTTTTATTCCTAAAATTAATAATCTGTAATTAATATTGCACTCAAACTGAAATTCACGGCTTAAACTAGAGTCGACTGGTAATAGTACTACAGTTTTAGAGCTAAACTATAAATAAAAAGAATGTTGAGCAGAGTGCCATAAAGCTAAGTAAAAAAAAGTAGTTAATCCATTTTATGAACACACAAACTATTTTTACTGCATTTCACTGGTATTTTCAATTATTCCAAAGCAGTAATCTAAATAAAAATGAAAATTCAGAACAGAACTTTGAAAATAAGAATTAAAAAAAAAAGAAATATTTCATTAAGTGAATAATACAATAATAATGAAAAAAAAATGATCATGAGTTTAAAATTGAACTATTCAATTTTAGCAGTAATTAAGAAATTAATAATAAAAAAATAAACCTTTCGTTATTTTTACAAACATTAATTGAAAAGTCAACAGGGAAAATTCCTCTAGCCAGAAAATTATTTCGGGGAATTAAAAAATCTAAAAGAGTGATACCATAATCTCTTGCTGTGCAGTGGGATAGTACATAAAAAATAAATAAAACTCACTAATTTACTTCATATTAATATTATAGTTGCATACCATATAGATGGCATTGTAGTAATTTACTTAATGTCAGTTAAATGATAATTTTTGAATAAAAAATGATGATGATGATGATGAAAAATTTGAAAAATAATCGTTCCTCGTTTTTCAGTTATTTTTCCTCATGGCGACTGTCATTTATTATTGCCACAACATCCGTCAACTCTGAGTGGGGGTTACTGTTTATAAAATGAAATTAAAGCATTGGGATTCTTATTTCAGTAAGTACAGTTCTTACTAGAAATATTTTAGATCTGGGATCTAACCAAATATCAAGCCCGTTTGTAGTATAAGGAGTTGAGGTGTCACTTTAGCAACCTGACAAGTGCAGAGGTGCTAGTTCGAATCCGGCATGGAAAGGTTGACTATTATTTCGTGGCGGTCCCATTGAATGAAAACCTGGCTCTCCCACTCTTGTTAGAATAAATTAGTTACCTCCAGGGCCCTGTTTCATAATAAAGGACAAACTAATACTATTAGTCTTGTAGATTTATCTTAATTCAATTACACAGACTGTACAATAGTAATTTGTACTTTAGTATTTTTTAATTCCTGTAATA
>NW_027107553.1:0-10033 GCF_000696795.3 Halyomorpha halys | reverse complement strand
ATATCACTAATAGTCATCACTATCATGAAAAAAATAAGTATTAGTATTATTACCACACTAGTTTCTACACTTGTACTATCAACTAATACTATTAGCTTTCATTATGAAACAGGCCCCAGGTAACCTATCCGTGCGTCACAAATGAAAAAAAAAATATTAAACCATTATTTTTTTTTAAGACTTATATATAGCACTTGATATGACATGAGGTGCTTTGATAGAATCTGTTGCATAATTAGATGATTAATGATATATATTATATAGCAGTCCTAAATAAGAGTTGTGGAGTTTTTCCTAGCACCCCTTTATTCAATTGATTTTTTTTTGTAAAGATAATTTTCAAATTATATTTGTTATTTGAATACTAATTCATACATTTAAAAGAAGAAATAAATGGGTTCAAAAATGAGTACTGACCCAAGTTGATCCATTTCAGGCTTATAAGGAATGAGAATCATACACTGGTTATAAAATTTAAATAGAGGTGGAAGGATGTCACCCATTTTGTATAAGATGTGGCGATAAATTCATAATTTAATATGTGAAGTGGGATAAGACAGGAACTCGTGTGGGGAAGATGAACTCATTTACTGGCATCAACGCGATACGACTGTATCTGCCCTCCTTCCATTTCGCTGTGAATATTTTAAATCCCAAGCCTCAACTATTCATCCCCCTCCGAATCCCTGGGCGGCAGTTACTCCATATCTCTTCTCATTCTCCAGGCCTAATCATAAACATAAATAGAATTTTTTATTTGGATTCGGAAAATAAGACGGAATAAGATAAGATGTGCTGTATATGCAGAGATAGAACCCATTCACTCCTAATATACAATATGTTATTCATCTTCTTCAGGAAGGATTTGCCTAATATAAATTTTATTGCGATGCACAAATAATAAAAAATATATATGCCAATATAAAATTTATAGAATCATCGCAAAATGAGCAATGACTATGACGTTAAATTAAGTAAACTAAATTTGACCAAGTAATCTTGGAGAAAATCTGAGAACGGGTGAAGAACGGATTTGGAGCAAATGGATAGTTTTTTTTGGCCAAGGCTCATAAAGAAAAATCTAGTCTTTTATCATAGAAAAATTTTAGTAACATTAAACAATGCAGATAGACTACTAAACGTTTTGATTAAAGCTTACTGATCCAATAAGGATATTGTAAAGTATGTTAGTGAAATATGAATTTATCTAGCAGAGGAAGATCTACCCTACATGTGCATGCAGTGTGTTCAAACTCCCCTCCCCCTTTGTATAAAATGTAGAATATGTTATGTAAACAATTCCAGGCACTGCGGACTCGCGTCAGTGAACTGTAACTGGTTATGATCCATGCCTTCACATAACCATTGTTTAAAATTCAAAGATAACATCTATAAATTTATTTGGCAGTGCATTAACAAATGAACATTAGACTAACCGTCATTTTTGAAAAAAAAATATTTATTGATATTTACAACTGTATATAAATACATCAAGTTAATTTGAGGAAATCATAATGGAATGGTACAAGCATGTAGAGAAACTTTCCAATGGTAGCACTCTAAAATCATTTTCACAATATAAGGTCTCGAGACCATCTTCTTTTCAGACGCTTCGGAGGATTGTCCGGAATAAAAGAGGAAGCAAGATTAGAAACTAATGGGTTTGAGTGGTTAGGGAGTTTGTAATGGAAGGGTTTATTTCTGGTTCGGGCTAGATCGGTTACAAATGGAACATGAAGGTCTTTGCGGATGATTTTATTTGTGACAAAGTAGCATTTAGGATTTTACGAAAGATTTTGGATTGTAAGGATTGGATACGAGAGAAATTAGAAGGTTTAGTGGAGCCCCAAAGCTCAACGCCATATGTCCAGATAGGCCTTAAAATTGTTATGTAAATCAATCTTTTGTAATGAATAAGTTTGGACCGTTTGTCTATTAAGTGCTTTACTAGTCGAAATCGATGTGCAGTTGCCAGTCTTTTCAGTCATGTGTGAGAATTCCAGGTTAGTCGTTTGTCCAGATATAGTCCAAGGTAGCGGATCTGTTCAACAGGGGTAAGGGCAACATTATTGAAGTAAACTGTAGTGCAGTCAGTAGGTTTACGACGTAGGGTAAAGGTAATTTGATGGAATTTATTTTATTCCTCCAATTTCGACACCATTCCTCGAGGGCTATAATATGGGATTGAAGAGTTTAGGATGCAATGAAAGGGTTATTATTAACACCGAGCACACATCGGCATACGTGGTGAGGATAATGTTAGGATTGGTTGGGATGTCTGCTGTATAGATTGTGTAGAAGATGGGACCGAGGATACTACCCTGAGGAACACCAGCGGACTGAAAGAAGAATAACTGTAATTAAAATTTAAAATTCAACATCGGAATTCTATCATAAATACTTTATGAAAAATGAGATTAAAAAGTCAATATGCATGATCAGTATCGCATAAACATACATTTTTGGAACTTCATGTCGAAATTCCATGTTGTATCCTTATTTGACTGTACCATACAACTAATAGTGTTGCTTCTAAGCGATGTCCGCAAAAAAATAAAAATAAAATAAATAAAGAAGAGATTTACTCTCACTGAATTGAGTATAAGTTTTTTTCTTTTTTTTTTCGGCCAAGACTCCCATTGGAGTTCTATACTGCCTAACCATGGTTGGGGGTCAAAGTTCTTCATTTTGTGGGACCACCACGCAATGAAAAAAGTCAAGGTCCCAGGCCGGATTCGAACCGGCACCGCCAATAAACATCAAATTGGTAAGACTGTGTCTTAACCACTGAGCTATGGGCGGCCTATAGAGTATAAGTTGATGTTGATGTTTAATAAAAAGGAAAAAAATATATTTATTTTCTACCAATTTTTTTTGTTTATATATTTCCGGAGAAAAGTCAAAAAGTCGAAATTATTAAGCAGTACTCCAAAGAACACAAATGAGTAAATTTTCAGGGCTTCTAATAAACTTTTCACCAACATTCATATACTTTTGATCTCTAGTTGACTGGATCATTAGGACCCGCAAACTTATTAGCGATTTAATTTTAATAGATAATTAAAACAAAAATTTTAAGCACCACCGTAAAATCCGGTGAGATTAAGCCAGTTTTTGATGATTTTCTGTACAACGTCTTTATGTATCAACATATTCAGAAAAGAAGAGAAAAAATCTAATTTATAATAAATAAATTTTTACTTATTGCCACCTACCGAGTGGGGTGAGAATAGGCCCCTACTCTTTTTTTTCCTTTATACTTTCCATCGGTTCAGTTTCGGTCCAGCCCTATACCTTTTATGAAATTTATTATCGGTCAATGTGGCATAATCTTACACTACATAAGTGTATAGTTATATTGAAATTGTTTATTATTGTTTATAGATAATTAATTCTATAGCGCATTCCCTTTACTTTACAAACGTAGGGATGAAAGAACAGAGGACTGTGGGTGGTTACGTTCCACTACCTTTACTAGGGTAAAAGAAGAGTTGAACGAGATCGTATATATTTTTATATTTGTACGTGTTGCTCAATATTTTTCCATAGGAGGGTACGAAAAAATATAGATAGTTACTTCATCCAGATTTAGATGAATCCCAATTTAATGTTAATGAGATAAAGTTTAACAATAGACATTCGGAATGAAAATTTCTTTAGATAACTTACAAATAATTTATATAATTTCATTTATGTTACATTTAAGTATGTTCTATTGATTTTCTTGTAGCTATATGACCTTTAAGTTATATTTATTACTTGATAATAGGCCATATTAATAGTATTTATTATAATTATAATAATAACAATAACAACGTGTTCAATATTACTGTTTACAGAGAGTATGAATAATAACCTAGAAGGCAGAGAGGTAGAACCAATGGGAACTTAATACCTTATTTATAAGCGCTTCGAACCCTCCCGCTTTTAGGGCCTGCGCTTCATTTTTATGGTCCTTTTTATGCACGCTAATAGGATTTCGAAGTGGTTTTGGTTTTGCAATGACTCGTCAAAAAAATAGGATTACAAGGGTTTCAACGTGTGAGGGAAGCGGGAGTTACAGGATATACCTACCAGATTAACAACGCTTTATGGTTATGATTTCAACACAGAGGTGTCAAATGACTGTCACGGTGTGATGAACGAATTCCAAAACAAAGGTACAAACAAATTTTTTGCATTTTTCAACTGACGCTCTTTTTTTTCTTTGAAAATTCGGGCTTTGTCAGTATTATTCACAATCTCCGATCACAACATAAAACAAAATTATCTATGAAAAAATAAATACAATTTTTCTTCTTGAATTTTTTGAATAGTAAAAAATACACTGAATTGTAAAAATTAAATAGTTTCTTTATTATTAAAATATTGGAAAAAAACATATATTTTTTGTTCAATATTTCCATAATATTTAAGGTTATAAAATAACTGATTTAAGTAATATTAAATGATTTATTTTTTGACTAGAGAATGATATTAATTGGTAGCAGAATTATAACTCTACTATACGTTATTACATTTATTTAGACTGAAGTAGGAATGTTTAACTGAAATAGCTCTTTTGATTGCTGTAGAACTTACAATGAACGTGGGAGCAAGCTTGAAAACATTGCCGTTTTCCACAATTTTATATTATTATTTTTCTTTATACTGCATAAATTTTATTGCTCACCCGGTTATATTTAAAACCGAAAAAAACAAAACAAAAACAAGTTGTCTTGGCAGGATAAAACATTCGAGATTAGCATATGAAAAGTCACTTTTACTAGTCATAGTAAAACCAAAAAATAATCTACAAGCCAACAAAAAAGAAAAGATTCGACCAACAATATTTACTTTTCCCCTATTTAAAGAAAAAAATAATTAATTTTTACTTTCACTTTATTATGAATGGGATATATATTGCGGTTGTCAAAAATTTCATTTTTCGACGGAAATACACGTCTACACGAGTATTGAATCCAAATAACAAAGCCTCGCAATATGGTCTGTCTGTCTGTTCGTGTGATTATAAACAACCTAGCTCAAAAAAAAAATTAAAAAACAAGTGTATGCCTGGGACGTGATATGGAACTTTTTTTTTAAATCGACTAACCAAAAGACCTTTCGTCCACTAACCAAGAAATCGATATTTCACATTTTTTCGATTTTCTAAAAAATGGATAAAACGATTTTGATTGAACTCAGTATATCAATGTAAAATTAGGTGTTCCTTTATATCAGACAGGATTTATCCTTATTAAAATAAATTGAAGAGGATTAAGTGAGGATTTTTTGAAAAATCATTTACTAAAGTATCTTTAATTTTATTTGTTTGAAATAACTAACCATTTCAAAGTTTTGCAAATAGTTAATAATTGACAAATATTAACTATAACAGTTATTGTTAATTAACTTAAGGAGATAGGAGGCAAAAATACTTTTTCCAGGTTGAAAATACATTTTAGAAAACAAGAGGAGTAATATAGACATAATATACATCGTTGGAAAGCCGGAGATTTTAGAAATAAAAATATTTAATACAGAAAGTTGTAGAAGGTATTATTTATTATTTATTTATTTATCACCCTACCCTGCCTATTAGGCAATACGGGTGTTCGCAGCAGTTGGTACAACTCAAGTTGTAGAAGGTAATTATGATGATAGTGATGATAAACACCTAAATAAGATGCATTTGAATGGGGGACGGGGAAAGCATGTACAGTTTCCCACGGCCACTTACGAACGTTTACTTGTCACTATAGCTACTAAATCATGATTTTTTTATTATTTCATATATGCGTCTTTCTGTAGACAGGATTACTATTAAATCAATCTTTGTATTTTTAATATTGATTCATTAAATAATGAATCCGGATGAAAAAAATTTGGTATTGTTAACACACTTGTGATATAAAAGTATTAAGAAAAAGAATATACACAAAAAAATATATTTATCAATGAAATCATCCCCAAAAGGGGATTATCTAGAGTTCATTTGAACTTAATACTCCTTCTCAAGCTGTCCCAAAACTAAACCCTCAAGTTGGTCCTGGATTGGTCTCCCGTTCCATCTTCTTGAAAATTCTTCTTGAAACAATATGCTTTCCTAGAAGATATATTGAAAAAGTTTAGCTCTAGACTTTTGATAAAATGCGTCCGTCGGGAGTATTTTCTATTTCTTTATACGGACCGAAAGAAAAAGGAAGTAATCCTTCATATGAGGATTTTTCAAATGCGATCGGTAAGAAAGCTACTTTCAGAGAACTTATAGATTTTTTTTTATTTACAGTATTTGGAAGCATTCTTATATTTTTCAAAGAGTGCTTTAAAATATATTTCTAGCTATACAACCCATTTATTTTTACAGGAATGAATATTACTGATTTACTGACTTACACCTATGAAATCCTAGAATAATGATTATTTAGAATAATTAAAAGAAAAACCGGTGAAATAGGCAAAATTATTTTCTTAAAGGATTCAAAATAAAACTTCAATTGAAATTATCCATGAAAAAATAAGTAACTAATAAAAAAAGTTAATAACATATTAAAAGCTTCTTAAAAAAAGCCTATATTCGACATATTGAGACAATAAAAACTTCTGTTTATAGAAAAAAATGGCAAAATGTCACTTCTGTTAACATATTGAATCTTATTAAATTAATCCGTCTGTTCAAACACCATTTATTAAAGGATTATTGAAATACTGGATAATACGTATATATTATTTTATCCCCTAATATAAATTAATATTCGAGATTTTTAAACAGGTATTTTAAGAGTTGCGAGACATAAATTATCCGATTCAGGTAAGACAATCGACGACTGGAAAACATGTTAATAAGGCGTATTAACAACTTGCAACATTGGGTTAAAAACCTTCATCAAAGCTGGAAAATGAAAAATAAGAGAACAATAAAAAAAACACATAAACACAAACCTAAGAATAAAGAAGATATAGCACATAAGAATTAACGTTTCGGTATGTATCTAGCAGAAAAAATAGGAAATATTAACGTATACTTAGAGCACTCTAGCGAAGGAAATTTGAAATGAAATGAAAAATAGTTTATTATTTTGGGACTAGGACACTTTAGAACAATTACAAAGGTTATTATAATTTTAAACTTACATATATATGCCAAAAAAACAGTGTTCCCACACTTAATTATAACTTATATTAAAATTTCATATAAATAATTTTTAATATAGAGGAGAAAATAAAAAAAAAATTAATTAAAAAACTAACTGACTAAAATAAATAAAAAAAAAAAAAGAAAAAAAGATAGTTACAAAATATCTGTACTATTATAATATTGGATTGGATCGGTAAAATAAAAGGTAGTTAAATAGAAGGGTTTTAAACGAGGGAAGGTTCATGACGTATGCTAGAGGGAATGGAGTTCCAGTGATATACAGCTCGGGTTAAAAATGATTCACCAAACGCAGCAGTTCGGTGAGGTGGAGAGTAGATGTCAGATAAACGGGACCTGGTAGTACGAGATTGGATTTGAATAGAGAATTTGAATAGCAGGTTTTCTAGGATATAGAAAGGGCTCTGATTACTAATTACTAAGAATTGAAAGGATGCTAGGAAATACTGGGATCGGAAGGATGGATAGAGCCACTTCATCACGCCGAAATACTGGATTATGAGTTAAGTTTATATTAAATAATTGTCCAATTGTAATATTAAAGTATCTGTTTATATCTTAGAACATGGGCGACTTTGAAATACAATTAGTTGCTTTTATTCCTTGATTTTTGGTTAAATATAATATTTAAAAATGCTATGAGATCAATAAGAGTTGACTGGAAAAGTATAAATAAAACGAGTTTAATAACCGTTTAAAACTCGGGTCCGAAATTTTTAAAGTCGCCTTATCTTCCCCTACTACGGATCTGACTTAAACATAAGTAAAAAAAAAATTGATAAAGGTGTTAAAAAAATAAAAATATGAAAATTAATAATTTTTTCATCAATAGGAGCTGACTGGAAAAGTAGAAATAAAACGAGTTTAATAACCGTTTAAAACTCGGGTCCGAAATTTTTTTAAAGTCGCTTTATCTCCCCCTACTACGAATCTGACTTAAACATAAGTAAAAAAAAAAAAAAAAAAAAAATATGATAAAGGTGTGAAAAAAGTAAAAATATGAAAATTAATAATTTTTTCATGGTAATAATAATGTATTCTGACGTTTTGTTAAATTATTAGTAAAAATATATTACTCGTATTATGTTTGATGGATAGCTTAGAAAGAGACCAGGTTATATTTACGGGCAGCATGAATAAATAAAGTAAAAATAAATACCTCATTTCTCTCAATCATTTCTAATTTATTTTTAAGGTGAAACTATACAATATTTGTTACTGAGAAAATGATTGAAATAGTGACATAGAGTCACCTTGAAACTGGAGTGTTAACAGCAATTTTTTTCTAACATCAGTTCCAAGAGAACGCCATAATTGGTTGGGATCCTATAGGAAGCGTCGAATCAGAACGCTCCACTCTCAACCCTAGCCGAGTGAAGTGCCTCAAGTGATATCGAAGAAGAAACTCGAAGCAGGGATATTGCCTACTCGAGTGCTCTGCACCTTTTCCCCTCACTTATGTATAACTGGGTATAAAAATAAAACCTAAAATTCTTAAAAGGATTTTTATTTTGTTGGTATTGAATGATGTAAGGTTACAATCAAGAAATACTCGGATACAACCCCACTTAACACGATTAATGTAATAGCTTGGTAACTTAAAATCTTTTACAAGATGCTTTTATAGTGCAGTGGTAGAAAAAAAATCTACACCTTGTCTTTTATCTAAACAAGCAACAATTCCATAACTCTGTTATAATTTTTTTTTAACTTGATATGTGTAATGTATTCAAATTGCAAGGTTAATTAATATTGTTTTAACTCACATATCCACAACAAGAAACATGTGTTTTTAATGTTTATTGAAATACAGATTTACTTAAACTAATTGTAAATTAAAAAGAACAATCTTAACTAACAAAGGCCCTATCCTATCTTATTCTAATTATATCTATCCTGTCCCTAAATATATATCTATGTACTTATTACTAACTTATAATCAAACCTACAATTAAAATACATACAATTGTTATCTATGTCCAAAGGTGAACAATAACGCGTACGTACTTGGACTCAGCTGGTCGTGGCAGAGAGAGAGAAAGATCACTTCTCAATCACTTTTAAACTTAACTGAGCTCACAGAGAAACCAAAAAATACACTAGACTTTACATCAATTTCCATTCATTAAAAAACAACCAACGACAAAACTTATGATTTTTCTCTCCCTCTCTGCCCAATGCCTCCCGCGCATGCGCTGCCATCACCAATTCTTCTGTCCGTATATTACATATGTAAATTTACAACTGTCTTATACCAAAATAAACATAAAAGAAGTAAAGAAAGAGATTGATAAAAGTAGTTGTATTTAACGGGTTGTGGAAATTGTGCATTAGGTCAAGGTCATTGTAGGGCGGGGGGGTGTTTACTTAGGGCGGGAGGGGGTGACCTTGGGCTAGTGACTGGTGTTTGGGTGCACTATGTGGCAACACTGTAAGGAATTTGGTAGATCTGGCAGCGTCGCATTTGTTTACATTGGTGGGGGTGATTGAACTATAACGGGTCATCAGGAGGTTGTTTCATTCATTGGATTTGTTTGACCTTGGATGACGACTTCTGCTCGACTGGTCTTACGGCCTATATTTGTTTACTTCCGCGTTGACGCGGCTGGTTTTGCTCGGACCACCTTTAGGACCGCTTTAAGTGGTCTAATTTATCATCGGTAGTTAACCTGTTAATCAGCTGTGCAGTCGACGACATTCTTGTTTGTTTATGAGTTCTTGACATAGATGAAGTATTATTTTCGACTTTACGTGAGTTACGTCACGCCTCGCTTACTTCGAATGCTAATGTGCCTTGAACTTGAAATGTCGCAGGTGGTATTTTAAATTACTGCAGGTGCAAGACGGCCAGACAAAAATAAGAAAAGTAAGTTTTTCTCACGAATAGATAACTAT
>NW_027107552.1:3202-5613 GCF_000696795.3 Halyomorpha halys | reverse complement strand
ATAGTTATAAGGAATATGTATAGTTCGTGTATTAGTTTTGATAATAAAGATATTTTAGATATCTGTTTTTGACAATTAGTGTGAACTGTTTTTTATGTGGAATTATATATCAGATATTCTGTATGACACAGAATTTTTTTTAAAAATTAACTAATTACTTTTAATGATACAACTGTTTGAAGCCCATGGCTGTGATTTACGAAACGACCGCTTCTCTGGACATTTCTTCTTTTTTTTTTTTTTTTAAACTATTTTATCCATATCTTTCATTTTACTAACTTTAATGGTAGTCATCTATTTGTATAACCGAATTGAATGTAACAGTTTGTTGCGTTTTAGGTATATTTTTATTTGTATGCATTACATTTGTAAACATTTTTTAGTTAATTTTAGTTTTTAAATTTAGTGAACGCTAATACTTATTGTTCTAAATTAGGTACCTTATATTATTATTATTCAATAAAACTGTATTTATCTCTCATCTAACTTTAGATGTAATGCCAATATATTTTTTTTTTAATTTGACGCATTCCACTTATTTTCAGTAGATCTCATTTAAATCTTCCTTGTGTTGGGTTCAATAGTTAAAATATTAGTTGCTACAGCAAAAGGTTTATAATTATTATTTTGGTCTAGTATGTCAATATAGATGTTAAAAAATTATACAAATTTTTTTCGCTGGATGATTCTTGATTTAATTTCCTGAATCTATTGGCCCTGAATTCTTTGTTTATGCTTTTTGTGCCCCCTCACCTAGTTATTCAATTAACGCCAATACTTTTGAATTATTATGAATTAGAACTTTATAAGCAATAACAGAGTTACATCACAGATAAAATGATTTAAAGAGATGAGTTATTAGTAATTTGTAAGGACCAAATTATTTTCCTTTTGAGACAGAATAACTGTGAATCTGTGTTTAAGAAATGGAGTAGTAGAATGAATTGAGAAGTTCGTAAACAAAATAACAAAAATCATTGGCAGTGAAGAAGTTACGCCTTACTAACTTCTTCACAGTTGAAACGAATATTTAAAAATCATTTTGTTAGAGGCTTCGTAGAGGAGGGATCTTAATTGTTCATCCGTTAATTAAATAAGTTCTGTTTTTTACACTTAGTTCGCTGTTATTAAATATAAGTAAAACCGTATAAATTGATTAAGTTTATTAAATTTAAATGAAATACAAAAAAATGTTCTTTTTCGTCGTAAAAATTGTTATGGTAGAAACTGTAATTCAATTTAAACCATTGCAGTAGTAACGACAGTTGCCGCATAGCAGCGTGAAACAGGCCTTAAATTCAATGATATTTATTATTATTTATTTATCACCCTACCCTGCCAATTAGGCAATACGAGTGTTCGCAGCAGTTGGTACAACTTATTGCTGCATATGACAAACATTTACATAGCTCTGCATACAGCTTGCTATTGCTACAAAATAAGTTTTGCTCTCCTCCTGAGGCCTTATAGTGTAGTTTATTCTCTCCTACCAAGGGAGAAGTGAGTAGAGCCCACAGCTTCCTTCCACCCATACATGATGGTCTTGTAGTGCGGGTAGTTTTCTTTCTTCATCAGGTCAGGAAGATCGCTCTCAGTTAGAACAAGAGTCCTGTTTCCCTCATCATCTTGGCTCTCAGTGCTTCATAGGCGGTACAGGCAAGTACGACGTGCTCAGCGGTCTCAGGAACCTGACATATTGTGCATAGATGATGGATGTTTATGCCATGAGCGGCGAGCTTAACTCGGAAACCCCCATGCCCCGTGAGGAATTGTGAGATCCAGTAATCGGGGAGGACCCACGTTGTTTCTAGGCGTGAACCAACGGTAGGAAAGTACTACCTTAGGGTGGCCCCTCTTAAGCAATCCACCCACCATCGATTCCATTCTTGCCAGGTTTCTTCTCGAAGGATCCTCTTCAATCTATTAGGGCTTTCACCAATACGCGCTTGGAGGTTCTCCGGTAAATCCGCCAGACCTTCGTTCTTTATTTTGTGTTGATAATAGTCTTCCTGCAGGAGAAGATCGATAGGCACTCCTCCAGCTAATACCTGTACCGCCTCATGAGACACTGTTCGGTATGCACGAGTGACTCGCAGCAGAGCTATCCTCTGTATTGTAGCCAACCTTCTCTTCTGTCTTTTCGAGAGATATCGACTCAAGTTTTAAAAACAGTGGAACTGTAATTCCAAATCTTATAGCATTAACAGATATTATACCAATACCAGACTCCAGTATTATCTGTAAATTATATGGTTCTTGAAAAGTGACTTGCACGGGGACAACAAACTAGGAATGTGAAAATAAAAATAACAAACGTTTATTGTTTATTTAATTTAGATTTTATTCGGAGGATAGATATAATATCTAGCAATAAGTGCAAAGTAAATTTATAAATTTTAATTATTTATAAA
>NW_027107552.1:0-2848 GCF_000696795.3 Halyomorpha halys | reverse complement strand
CTCTCTCTCTCTCTCTCTCTCTCACACACACACACACACACACACACACACACACAGACATACACCAATTATCTCTTCACATGCCATATGCTCTCTATTGAACTTCTCTTTCCACATAATTCAAAATTTAGCTTCCAAATCCAGCTGTAACATAAACTTCATTGGTTGAATTGGAACTGACTTGATTCCATCTTTAATTCTAATATATTCCACTCCAGTGAAATGCCATCGAGCATCCAACCAAGAGGATAGTGTGTCAGCCAATAATACAAATATGACCCGGCTGAATATTCAAGAACCTGATGTATTGAGTTGCTGATCCCTGAACACACCGCGCCCTCAGTTTCCCATTTGCACAAATCAATGGTTCGTTGGTTCAAAGATTTGCCGAATATAACAAAACCACCACCATTTGACTACCTAATCAAATATTCCACAATCTCAGACTACAAGTGTGAGAAATGCATCCTGATAGTATTTTCACGATTTTGATTTAAATAAGGTACAGTAATAACAATTCTAACTAAACATATTCATTGCTCTAAAATATAATTAAATAAATTATTTAGGTTTTAACGAATATTTATAGTAAACCTTACTTAACCTTTGAACCTGAATAATCTATTCTAATTCATAGTGTAGCTCGACAAAACAATAGGAGTGATGTTCGCTTTTTTTATATTTTTATTTCGTAGAAAGTTCTCATAAATTTAGGTAAATAAACTTTTGTTGAATTCATCCTTCCATTTATATCAGTATCAGTCATGTTTATCTGTACATGCCCTCCTTGTGGTTAAAAAGTTTTTAGCATGGTTTTACCGGAGAGATACATGATGAACTATGTCGGGAGTCAGATTTTCATAGGGATTAAAAAATAAACTGTAAGCTCTTTTGATACTAAAGCAAGCCACATTCAATAGAAACTTCTTCAAAAAACGAATAAACTAATTTAAATAAAGTTTAAGCAAACTAAATCTTTGAAAAACAAGTCAAGATGTTCATGCGTTTTATCGCAATACACATACGCTGCTCAGTGACACGTGTCCTGGTATATTCCAAACTTTGACCGGAATTTGAAATTTTTATAACAACTTTAAAATGTTATAGTAAAATGTCTTGTAGGGTTAATGTATATTATGGTTAATTTATGGGAGATTCCGAGGGGTTTTGGTGATATGTGTGTGAAGTAGTGTTGTAGATTATATGAAGTAGAATGAGAAATCTTTTAAAATACTTTTTTACTCAGGTATAATAATATAAATTTACGAGTAAATAATAAATATTAGGTAAATAAATTATATTCAGAAGATATTAAAAACCAAATAAATTAGCATCAGATTATCACTATTTTCGGATTTATATTTTTTATGTCTATAAATTTTCAGAAATTCAATAATTTGAAAAATGTACCGGGAAAAGGTGAAACATTATTGGACCGCATTAGGTTGTAGAGATCCCAAATGTTTTCAGATTAAAATATGATCCATAAATAATAATGTAAACATTTGGATTTATGGGTAAATAAAAAAGTTCGTCAATAAACATTAATCTTATTCCCACTACCTCTAGGGAACGGCTAATTCCAGGCGTGGGCCAATCATCGAAAATTGCCCTAAACTATCCGTCATAACACGACTCAGGATCGGACATACAAGATTAACACACAAGCACCATCTTCATAGTTGTAAATGTACCCTGACGATGGAGAATATCCTGGAACACTGTTCGCGTCTGGAATCATTAAGAACCTCTTTTGGCCATTGGAGACAACGCTAAGCCTTACTGCCAGAAAACTGGAAGAATTTGTTTAAGTTCCTAAAAGAGAACAACCTGTATCGAGAAATTTAACCACGAAATCCAGACTACGGTGCCTCTAACCCTGTAGTTGTATACGGCACCTAAAAATTAAGCAAATTAATAAATATGTGAACCTTAAAGCTCTGTAATTCACCAACGAGCAGACATACGTCAATAAAAATTTATTTAAATTTAAATTTAAGTAATAAAAAACTATGTTAACACAAAAATACTTAACGTGTTTATGAAAGTAAATTGAATTTAAATATGCCGTCTACTGTTTAAAAAGCTAATAAAAAAAGTTCGTCAATAAACATTAATCTTATTCCCACTACCTCTAGGGAACGGCTAATTCCAGTAAGGGACCTAGGGTATATAAAACCAGGTGTCTTCACTAGGAAAGTAATTACAGCTGAGGAAAACAAGTCGCTACTTGGCACAGTGGAATGTCTAGAATTTGAACTGCCGCGGTGGAAGTGCCCCATAAAAGCTTTAGGTAGCTCTTTAATTTGTTCTCTGGCGCTAAACTACTTGCAAAAGCATTCGGAAGATCAGTGAAGATTGGAATGAATGCAAATCTAAAACCTAGATAATATGAACTAATGAATCATTAAATTGATTACAAGAAAATTGTTGATTGTTATTCATGTGCGTAAAAGAGATTGATTTGATTGGTGATTATCAAATACACTCAAAAAGACAAATCTTTTTATATTTATATTTGTTTTCCTCTTATACAAATAATATTAAAAACTATAAAAATTCACTTGTGCATATGAACCTGTTCTGATAATTTATTTTTGTTTAAAATAATTTGAATTTAAATTAAATTAATTTGATAAATTAGATTTGAATAAAATTATTGCAGATAGAGTTCAGATAAATATACTTATAAATTTAAAAACGCGATGATCTTAGTAATAAGGTTTGGGCTATCATCTAAAGCAGGAGTAACAACACAAAGGGATGCGTCTTAAATTCAGGAATGGAATTAGCTAGTAAATTTTTTCAACTTTTTATGATTAATTTATACATATATACTATATATGAG
>NW_027107551.1:945467-959393 GCF_000696795.3 Halyomorpha halys | reverse complement strand
AATCCAATGAATGAAACAACCTCCTGATGACCCGTTATAGTTCAATCACCCCCACCAATGTAAACAAATGCGACGCTGCCAGATCTACCAAATTCCTTACAGTGTTGCCACATAGTGCACCCAAACACCAGTCACTAGCCCAAGGTCACCCCCTCCCGCCCTAAGTAAACACCCCCCCGCCCTACAATGACCTTGACCTAATGCACAATTTCCACAACCCGTTAAATACAACTACTTGTTATAAATTTCAGTTCTTAGTTTTTATCCACTCTTGCAGAGCTGGAATTGTTAGGGTGAGCGGACGCATCCTGAACATAGTTCCTAGAAGTACCACACATTTTGTTTATTTTTTTTCTCTATCTTACACAAGAATTAATTTCCTTTTTTTCTTATTCATATTTCCTTTTTTTTTTATCATTAAGTTAGCCTAAACAAGTCATTTCAAGTAATTTTAAATAATTGTTTAGGATGCAGAGTTCATTTTTGTTTACATTTACACTCTGTGCATAAGCATAATCTTATTTTGTAGTGTTTTTCTCTCAATGTAAATTTCAGCCTACCTGCTACAGCTGCAACTCATCTCAACAAGTAAATCACCCGGAGCGATTTAGGTGGGCGGTATGTTCCGGTTAACCTACGGCAACCGAAAGGTTGAATTGGAGGGGGCACCATCAAACATCATGGCATAATAGCCTACAGGATATATTAGCGCCTATGTGGCCAAAAGCCAAATCTCACCTCCTCCAGTACTCTCTGTGAAGAGAATCATCCCAGACCAATGTGAGGAGAGAGCCATCTTGTCTTCTGGTAGAAGCAGTGCATCTTTTCTTTGTCTCTCATATCAGGAATCTACCATGGGTGAGTAGAACTCTTGGAGTCGTTCTCAGGAGCAGAGGGAAGAGAAGCATGAGAATGTGGGAGGAAAGAAGAAGTAAGTCCCAATGGCAATAATTAACATCCACATCATCATCAACCACCTCATTATCTACAATTCCATAGCCCAACCTTCAAAATTTACTAACCATTTAATCATAAATGTTTTCTTTCGGCCACCCACTACACCATTTGTAACTTAAACAATAGAATTTTATTTTTCATTCAATCATGTTCATTTTTCAATTATACAGTCCACTCCAACCCAACCAGCCAACCAAAAGTGAAGTGTGTCTTACAATGCGGTTGAAGATATACTTCATACACAAATTATAAATAAATAGAACCTTACAACGCTAAGAAACATAAAATAAACATAACTCTAAATGTTCACTTATTAATTACTAAAACTATATGCACTAGTTCCCTTTGATAACAAAACAGAAAAGAAATAAAAATTACCTCTACACATCACAAATATTCCTCTTATATTACACAATACATCTCATATTTGCAGTACTACAACTTCATAAAACAAAGAGAAAAAAAAAAAGAAAGACACGAGAGTAGAAAAAAAATTTGCCGCTATCGCTTTTACCATAGCATCATCTGGTCCCTTATCTAATTGATAAACTCTCAAATGATCGCTCAATGTACTATGTAGCCTTTTTATGCCCCTCCCCTACTTTTAGGGGTGTCCCGGCGTGTTTAAATGCCATGTTATCTCCAACGCTTTCATCTTCTCCCGAACTTCCGTGTTATAGAATTCGCGGCCCCCGTCCGAAGCGATTCGCTCGGGGATCCCATAGACCTGGAACCATGCACTCAGTGCTCCCAACATCGCCTCTGCCGATCTGTCCGATACTTGGAATGTTATAGCTATCTTGCTGAAAAAAAAACTGTTTTCTTTCTATTTTATTATAACATGTAATTATATGTAATTTATATATGTCCGACTACGGATTGATTAGTATGTTGTGTGATGTAAGAACCTGATGTATTTGGGCAGCATAGATGAATAAAGTACCCATTTAAACCCCTCCAAGTGAAGTTATCCACCTGCAAGTACACGAGTGGTGTAATCGCGGTTTGTGTTTCCTCTTGCGTCTCTTTCGGTGGATGCCTATCATATTTAGTACTCAGGCACACGTCACACTGACAAATAGCTTCCTGAATCATTCGTCGCATGCCCCACCAAAAATACCGACGTCTAAGAGCCTGATACGTCTCATTCAGTCCGCAGTGGTTAGTCTTTTCCTGATGGTACGCCAGGGTAACCTCCCTCTGTCGATCCTCGTCTCTTAGGGTTTCTACCATCATTGTACAGCGAATGAACGTTTTATCTACACCTATTTGTTCCGCCCTCCAGAGCCTCTTAATCTTTTCCCATACTACCTCGTTTTTCACGTATAAATGATTTGTTCGCCCAGCCCTGGACGCATCCTTAAGGACACAACATATCTGGTTATCTCTGACCCTCGGCGTCAACCAAATCGAGTTCTTGCAATAATCCATCTTCAATAGCCCTGACATTCAGGTCTTCCAGATAATCTGGCGCGTTTTATCGTTGATGATTTCCTCGATTTCTTCTATCTCTGCCGGCCGGTCGTCAGTCGTGCTTCCATATCCGGTTGACACTTCGCCTTCGTCTCGTCCTGCCGTGCTTTGTGTCTCCTCCTGTCCTGGGGTCCACTCCCGCAAAAATGGCCGTACATCCCCAGCCGTTTATCCCTGTTCCTCTTCTATGGCATTGATGGTTATATTGATGGAAAGCCAGTCAGCGATCACGTTCTCCTTCCCTGGCTTCTATTGTATTTCTATATTATATTGGCTGAGGAGTTCTTTCCATCGGGTTACCGTAGCCGACGACTCCTTTAATTTACTCACCCATTGAAGGGGCCTGTGGTCGGTATGCACCCGGAATCTTCTCCCGAATACATATGAGCGAAAATGTTCCATAGCCCACACGATTCCCAAAAGTTCTCTCTTATATACCTAGTCTCCGCGTCCGTGAGCCACCTACTAGCGTACAACACCGGTCGGTCCCCACCCTCAACCTCTTGAGACAGTACCACCCCCAACGCATACTCACTCGCGTCCGTCGTAATGGTCAACGGTCGCTGGAAATCAGGGAATGCTAACACCGGCACTTGCTGCAGTGCCTCCATGCACTTCCAAATGTTCTCTTTCATATCAGGCCTCACCACAACTCTATTGCTTTTTTTTTTAATATATTGTTAAGAGGCAGCAAGTGTCTTGCCATTTCAGGTACGAACCACCGATAGTAATAAAGAGCACCCAACAGGCTACGAATCCCTTTTACTGATCCCTTTTGCGTCTGTTGGTACTTTCATTTTCCTAACTCCTGCGACTTTTTGTGAGTCGGGCTTTACCCCCTGTCTCGAAATGGTGAGCCTCAAGAAATTAATTTGATTTTGTTCCCATATGGATTTCTCAGACGACAACTTTAGCTCGAAATACCTAATACGTTCGAACACATTACGCAGATGGTTTAAGTGCTCCTCCTCGGTTTTACTGAACACCAAGAGGTCTTCCATTTATACCTAGCACATGAACTCATCTACCCCTCTTTGAAAATTATCCATCAGTCCCTAAAACGTAATGGGCGCGTTCTTTAAACCTAACGGCATCCTGGTAAACTCGTAGAGCCGACGCTCAAAGGTAAAAGCCGTCTTATGACGGTCTTTAGGGTGCATCTGGATCTGATAATACCCCGCTTTGAGATCGAGTGTGCTAAATATGGTGGCTCCACCCAATCTATCTAAAATATCTTCCAGTCGCGGTAAGGTATTGTCGTTGAGTTTGCGATAATCGATCATCACACGATATTTCTCTACAGTTTCCCCCGGCGCGCTCTTTTTCCGCATCGCCCATAAGGGGCTATTGTAAGGTGATTTACTATCGACGATGATGCCTTGTTTCTTCAAATTGTCGATTTCCACTCATGTGATGGCGGAGTGCAGAAGGGTACCTTTTCTCCTTCACGTACGTTACCCGCTCTTGTTTCAACGGGATCTCATGCACCGTCTGCCCTTTAGTCCCTAGTATATCCCCCTCCATAAAAAAAGTATCCGCGTATTCATTGGTTATAATGTCCCTCGAATTCTCTACATTTTTAATGGCCCCAACTCGCGCTTTCCCTCCCCTTTTTAGAAGCCGACAAGTATATTTCCTACTTCCTATTCTCACTCTCCATTTATCCCTGTTATTCACGATCCGTGCTTCAATTTTGCCTAGGAGGTCACCCCTAATAATTACCTTGTATTCCCGGGGCATTCTTCCTACTACGTGTACCCTCAATGTCTTCCATGAACACCCCATCCGCTCAATTCTATCTCCCCTTCTACCACACAGGGTGATTAATTGGCCTTGACATACCTGGATTTGTGTCTGGAGTGTTATGTCTTCGCCAATTATTTTCTTTAACGCCTCCCGGCACAAGATGGTGTTGGAACTCCCCTTATCAACCAGATATCTCACACCACTCACCATGATGATAGGCAGACCGCTGTTTTCTCCGTTTATGCTGTTGTTCACCAACTCGCGGTCGCCACTCTCCTGGCACCCTTCTCAACTCTCCTGTCTGTATCTTTTTCCCTTCTCCGCTCGGTTCCATCCATTACTAGATCCGTAACTCTTCTTAACCTCTCCTCCTTCGGCCTCAGTTTCTGATGCCTCTCACATCTCCGAAGTTTCTCTGGAGGTTTTACATAGTCTGTGGCTTCCTTCTGCGGCGTACCCTCTGAACGTTCACCTCCATTGGTTCTCCTGGACTAAACTCACTTCGCCGTTACATGTATGACATTGATTTGCTATATGCCTCTCAAAGCATTTAGTGCGGGACATTAAGCCATAAAATGTCCCACTTTCCCACATCCGTGGCACCTCCTATCTTCTCTCCTACCTCCGTTTCTAGCCTTGTCCTGGTTCGCTCTTCTTACTTGTGGTATGCCTCTTTCTCTTCCACCTTCCCGATGTTCTCTTCTTCTCCACGGTGTCCCCATGGGTCTGGGGCGTACATACGAAACTGTGCCAGTTTCATTTGTCAACGTCCATCCTCGCTTCTTCGTCCCTGGCGCTCGAATCTATTATCTCCTGCGCGCACACAGCGAATGTACGCTCGCGCGGCCGTCCTTCCTTCTTATTTGTTTCTTTGGCCAACTTGACTTTGAGTATTTCGTCCAGGAAATTCATCCGCCACTGTACTATCTCGGCACTGTGGGTCTCTCTCATTTTCACTGTTATAAGATTAAATTGTCCCAGGAGCACCGCTGTGTACTGCCCATTGCTCTGCATGTACTTATTTTCGCGCATCATATAAAATATGTTATCTTAAGGAGTTTATCTTCCTCCGCCATTTGCCTTCTTCAGTCTTTCCTTCACCACCGGCCATGCAGTCTCTTCATCAGCCTGGATCTGATTCAGGATGGTACGTTTGATCCGACATACCAAAGCGGACTTCAACGTAATTGCATTATTTCTACCCATCAATTCGTCGGCCACCTTGGCCTCCATCCGCTGCATAATCCGGTCGCCTCCTTTGAGGAAGTGATTAAGTTCCCCTATTTCTCCTGAAAACGTTTATAGGTCGGATATCGCCTTTCTGAAATCTTTTTTTTTTTTTATTGTCATTCTTAATTCTTACATACAATTCCTATATTTGTTTATAGGGAAAGTTAGATTAAAACCAATAGTATACCCAATCATACCATAACTTAAATAACAATTTATACAAATAGAAAAGGTTAAAATTTAAATGTAATTAAATAGGAAATCTATCTAATTACTTCCTTGTATCCAACAGACTACTGCTAAACTGAGGAATGCCTGTCTACATTAGCAGATTAATACGTTCACTGCAAATGTGAATGTGAATTGTTTCTTGCAAGAGTAGAAAAAAAAAATCACACCAGATTTATAAATCAACCCTTTTCCCCACGAATACTACTGGTGTATTATTATTATTTCATGTATCCCTGCCCTATTACCCATATTAATATATGAAAACAATTAAACATATGATTATAATTTTTAAAAAAGTTACAGAAAATCCCCTATTACGAATTAAAAAAAACAAAACAAATAAATTAGTGAGAATTCCAAAAACTTCCCAGGCTAGGAGAAAAAAAACAATAAATTTTCCCTAAATAAATAAAATGATGAATACGTAATGTTGGGCTCCTCCGATGATACGGTGACCTAGACCGCCTACTAAGCTTCGACCTCAGTAGTGGGGAGTCTGAATTCTCCTGCTGATAACGGAGGAAGTTCCTCGCTTTGAGCCGCTTCTATTCTTTGAATTATCGTATAAAATCCTGGGTTGATTTCCATTAACCTTGACATATCGCATCCTCACCGCTTAATCTTCATTAATGGCAAGTTTCAGTCCCATCTGACAAAAAAATTCCTCTCAGATCCGAGGACGACGCAGACATATCCAAGTCTATACACACACAACATCTGTATAAAATTTGAAGAAAATCTGAGATTGTAAGGTTCAAAAGTGTGTTCAGTTGACATGGATTGACCTAGATGTCTTTCAGAGAGTGGTGCTGTGAGGGACTACACTTCTTATTTTCATTAATGAAAAAATATCATACAATTACCTAAAATTTTATTATGTAGTTTATATAATATTTTTATTTTATTTATAATATAATATTTCTAGGGTAAATATAAGCTATCTCCTGGATAGTCAAGTATTTATTTCTAGAAAATATAGCTCACTAGATTTCTTCTTTTTTCCGAGTACAAAACATGAAGAGATGTGTTAAGATTTTGATTCATGATGTGTTAAGATTCATGTTTTGTACTCCTGGAAGATCAACCATGACTAAAACTAGTTTGTAATATTTCAGGAAAGAAATATGTGCTTTGCAAGCAGAAAATTACAGTTTAGAGCGGCAGTTATTCAGTTACCAAAAGAGCATTGCTTATGCTCATTCCAGAGGAGCTTATTCAGATGAACTTGCATCACCGGAATGTCGGGGAGATGAGGAGGATGATAGGTACTTTGAAGAACGTGCCTATTCTCTTGGTGACAGGAGTCTATCTACTGACACTGAGTATGCATGAGATCAATCAAGAAGTGCAATGAAAAGACGAAAGAAGGCGCCAGTACCACCAAAGCCTGGACGAACTGTTGACCAGATTCCTGAAGCCACTCCTCACCGAGAACGTACAAAATATACTGTTTGGAATATGATAGCTGGATATGTATGCTCTGTTGGACAAATGGCAGCTTTGGCTGTAAAGCCGTCTAGTAATAAAGTATTTTATTCTTATAAATAAATACCTTAAAATAAACATTACTAAACTGTATTTATACAGTAAATAATATTTTTATTTATGTTTATACTTCAAATTCCATCACAAGATGAATTTATCTTTTTTAATTTTTTGAGCTAATCAATAGTATTTTTTAAAAACAACTATCAATTTAGTATAATACCTATAACTATAATCAAATTACGAAAATACAAATATTTTATTAATTATTAGTTACAATCCTTATTATTAATCATAGTCTTATCCCATATTTTTTGATGTTTTTAAACCACTATTTAAATTATTTTTGACTATTAGATAAACCAAAACTTGATATTGCTTTCTTAAATCTTGGTTAAGGTGTCTGGTTTCAGCCTAGGTAGATGTGGATACGATTTTTTATTTATTCTGATCATGAAATGAATTGATATCTCAGTCCTTATTAATGACTTTCTATTAAAACTAAATATATCAGATAATATCAAATGTAAACATAAAACATATATATATTTTAAATGTGTGTGTATATAAATATATATATTTATTTATTTAGGCAACGTTTCGCAACTTAATTGTTTGCATAGTCATGACCTACAAAGAAAAAACAGTTTTTTAGAGCAAATACCATCTTCAACTTATTACTGTAAAACTACAAGTGCATTGTGTAATTTATGATTAATAAATATTACAATTAAAACATTGCTTAAAATTGTCTATTACAGTGTGTTCTACATTGTCATCCAACTAACTCCAGATTTGTGCCAGACTAGAATCGGTTTGGAAATGGAGGTTGGTTTACATTTGTTTTTCCGACACGTAATCATTTTTTTCCTAATAGGTAGTCCGTCTGTTATATCTATTTTGTATTTTGTCCGTTTATATTTAGAGTAACATGAATTTTAATTTTTTACATCCTATTTTTTGTTAATTCCTTGATGCTTATATTTTCTATAGTAATCATTTCTTTATTTATAATGTTAATATTTTCTTGAGACTGGTAATTTTTTAAATAAATAATTCAAACTCTATCCATTATAGTCTCAAAACTTTTTATTTCTCTTATACGTCCAACGTTTCGGCCAATCCGGCCATCTTCAGGGACAATCTACTACAAAACAGTTTCTATTACATGTATGATCCTACAAACAATTTAAATTACTTAACATTATTATTTATAATTTATATTACCTCAATACCACTTTGAAAACATATAATTTAACAACTCTAAACTTCATGCAGGCTATTCTGCCCAGGTCAAAATATCAATATCTATGAAACATTTAAAAACATTAGGTAAAATATTTTTTTTTTTAATAAGTATATCCCAAATTTGTTTAATTACCTAATTAGTCAATTATCAATTAAAAACAAAGTCAATTTATTTATCTGCAGACACTATTCCTTAAAACTTTTATCACAACAATGCCTGTAACCTTCCTCCACTCTGTTCAAGCATTTAAAAATTATTTATCATAACTACATTTTTGTCAATTTTTCTCTTTATTTCATTAGTAAAAATTCTATCAAGGCCAACTATAATTATCTACATACAAATTTTCCTATATTATTTATAAATTAATCTTACTTAATATCTCAGCATATTGTTGATTTAAATTTCTTGTATCTGTTTTGAAATTTATTGTATAATCAATATTTTCAGATATGTAAATGGATTCAAGTATTTTCCTTTTGAATGTATTATTCTCTTTATGTAAAATGATTGTATTTTCAAAATCAAAAAAGAAAGTGGCAATAATAAATAAAAAAGAATATGATAATAAAATGGAAATGATATTAAATGAAGAAAGCACATACAGAAAACTTCGAACAGACCCGCTGCCAGATATTTATAAACAAATAAAAAACTATGTTGATAAATTACAAAAAAACAAAATTATTGATGATAAAGTCAGGAAAAGTCTGGTAAATAAGCATTGTTACCACCCTATCTTTATGTAAAATGATTGTATTTTCAAAATCAAAAATATGTTGGTTTTTGGTTGCATGCTGGACTAGTGCTGTTTTATTTGGATCCTTCTCCTTGTTTTTTAAATCATTATTGTGTTGATAAATTCTGTCACCCAATAATTGCTTTGTCTCACCTATATATATAGCTGGACAATTTAGACAGGGAATTTTATATATTAATCTCGATTGATTTCTTGTATCAATTTTGTCCTTCAATATACTATAATAGTTTTTTATTTTATTATTGGGTCTATGACATAGTGAGTACTCATCAACATCATAATCCTTAACTGATTTCTTTATATTTTCCGATAGTCCTTTAATGTAATTGGATCCATAAAATTTTTTATTTTTTACTTTATTATTTACTATTTCGTTTCCTGTTTTATTTTTAATATTTTTAAGGTTAATTTCCCAAATTTTGTAGATTAATTTTTTTTGGGTAAAAATTTTTTAGGAACATATTAATTATCTTATTTTTTATTATATGTAACCTACTATCATCAGTTACTTTAATAGCTTTTTTAATATAATTATTTAATACATTGTATTTCATGTGATAAGGGTGGCAAGAAAAATAATTCAATATTATATCACTACTTGTTTCTTTTTTTGTCCACTCTGTGATTATATTCTTACCTTGTCTTACCATCAACATATCTAAAAATCTTAATTTACCATCCTTTTCCAATTCCATAGTGAACTATAATTTTTCATGATGGCTATTTAGTTCTTCTAGCAATCTATTTACATCTGTTTTCTTTAATATACAAACATATCATCTATGTATTTCAACATAATTTTTACTTGAATACCTGATTTTGAAAGTACATCTTTTATTAGATTATTCATGACTAGACCTGCAAATGATATTGATAAGCATCTTCCCATTGGAACTCCAAAAAGCTGTCTGTATGTATTTCCTTTGTACTTGAAAATGCCATTTTCACAGCATAATTTTATTCCTTCTAGGAACAATTTTTTATGTTTGTGTTTGGTTTTATTTCCTCCCATTTTTCATTTATGATTTTATATACCAATTTGAGTGGAATATTTGATATTAATATTAACAATGAGACAACGTCATAACTAATCATCGTCTCATCATCTTCAATCTTAATATCCCTTAGTTTCTCTTTTGCTTCTATTACATTTATAATGTCTTCTTTGTCTCTATATATATTAGTGAAGCTATTTTTGAAATATTTTGATATATTATATAAAGGCCCATTTATGCCATTTATAATTGGTGTTAAAGGTTTATTTTGTTTATGTAGTTTTATCAGTCCATACATCCTAGGGTGGTAACAATGCTTATTTACCAGACTTTTCCTGACTTTATCATCAATAATTTTGTTTTTTTGTAATTTATCAACATAGTTTTTTATTTGTTTATAAATATCTGGCAGCGGGTCTGTTCGAAGTTTTCTGAATGTGCTTTCTTCATTTAATATCATTTCCATTTTATTATCATATTCTTTTTTATTTATTATTGCCACTTTCTTTTTTGATTTTGAAAATACAATCATTTTACATAAAGAGAATAATACATTCAAAAGGAAAATACTTGAATCCATTTACATATCTGAAAATATTGATCATACAGTAAATTTCAAAACAGATACAAGAAATTTAAATCAACACTATGCTGAGATATTAAGTAAGATTAATTTATAAATAATATAGGAAAATTTGTATGTGAATAATTATAGTTGGCCTTGATAGGATTTTTACTAATGAAATAAAGAGAAAAATTGACAAAAATGTAGTTATGATAAATAATTTTTAAATGCTTGAACTGAGTGGAGGAAGGTTACAGGCATTGTTGTGATAAAAGTTTTAAGGAATAGTGTCTGCAGATAAATTAATTGACTTTGTTTTTAAATGATAATTGACTAATTAGGTAATTAAACAAATGTGGGATATACTTATTAACAAAAAAATATTTTACCTAATGTTTTTAAATGTTTCATAGATATTGATATTTTGACCTGGGCAGAATAGTCTGCATGAAGTTTAGAGTTGTTAAATTATATGTTTTCAAAGTGGTATTGAGGTAAGATAAATTATAAATAATAATGTTAAGTAATTTAAATTATTTGTAGGATCATACATGTAATAGAAACTGTTTTGTAGTAGATTGTCCCTGAAGATGGCCGGATTGGCCAAAACGTTGGACGTATAAGAGAAATAAAAAGTTTTGAGACTATAATGGATAGAGTTTGAATTATTTATTTAAAGTAATCATTTCTTTTAAATTTTGCATAAAGTTATTTTTTCCCCAATGTATGATTTTTAGTGCATTAAATTCGAATTTATGTCCTGTTTGTCTAAAATGTGTAGTGAGAGCAATTTGGTCAGGTTTGTTATAGATGTAAAACTATGTTTGTGTTGATATACCCTTCTTTTGAGATACTGTTCAGATTTGAATTTATGTCCAGTTTGTCTAAAATGTGTAGTGAGAGCAATTTGGTCAGGTTTGTTATAGAAGTAAAACTATGTTTGTGTTGATATACCCTTCTTTTGAGATACTGTTCTGATTCGAATTTATGTTCTGTTTGTCTGAAATGTTTTGTGAGAGCAGTTTAGTCAGGTTTGTTGGAGTTATTTATTATAGAGGTACAACTATATTTGTGTTGACGTACCCTTCTTTTAGCATACTGTTCTGAAGTATCAAAACAGGATTTCCCGAAGTTCTCTTCACTGAGAATTTCGTACACCATATTAGATTGTAACTCTAATTTGTCTTTGTTTTTTATGCTGGTATAAAATTTAGATTAAGTGGCTGTGTTTTTGTATCTAATTGCGTTATCGCTTTGTTATTGCTTAGAGTTTTTGATATTCTCTAAACAACAAAAATTCTCTAAACAATGACAAAAATTATTACGCAATTACGTATAACAACACGGCCACTTCATCTAAATTTTACACCAATATAAAAGACAATAATAAAATAGAGCTATAATCTAATATGGTGTACGAAATTCCCTGTGAAGAGAACTTCGGGAAATCCTGTTTTGATACTAGAACAGTTTGCCAAAAGAAGGGTACATCACCACAAATATAGTTGTACCTCTATAATAAATAACTCCAACAAACCTGACTAAACTGCTCTCACAAAACATTTCAGACAAACAGAACATAAATTCGAATTGAATGCACCAAAAATCATACATCAGGGAAAAAACAACTTTAAGCGAAATGATTAATATAGAATAATATGAGAATCGAGCTATCAAAATAAATACATAATACATAATTAACAACACTAGATAAAAACATGGAAAATACAAAATAGAAATAACAGACGGACTACCTGCTGGAAAAATGGTTACTTGTTAAAAAAACCAAAGCAAACTTAGCTCCAGTTAGTTGGATCACAATGTAGAACACACTGTAATAGACAATTGTAAGTAAAGTTTTTGCTAAGCAATGTTCTCATTGTAATAGTTATTAATCATAAATTACACTATGTACTTGTAGTTTTTAGTAATAAGTTGAAGAAACTATTTTATTCTAAAAAACTGCTTTTTCATGTTATAAGATGCTGATTGCTTTTTAAAAACAAGCTACTCTTCTATGGATATAAAATATAAGTATTTTCAGAATATGAAATTAACTATTTTCACTTGATACAAATAACCGTATGTTTCTGAAATGTTTGTGTCATGGTAAATTTTGATGTTTTATTTTTCTTAATTCAAGGAACTTTGATCTCAAAATATGAATATTAGAAAAATATGTAACATAAATAAAATTTTAAGCTAATGTTTATACATTTACCCTCAAAATTGTAGCTGAATGCTAGGTAAAAGTAAGAATATTAAACAAATTAAGTTCTGTTTACTTTAATTTTATGGTTACAGTTTAATGTTAGCGATGAATACTTCAGTTTGATATATGTTAGTCAACACTCTAAATGGCATGGAATAAATTAGAAATCTGAGAATCTCTTTAAAAGCTCAATAGTATCACTAATATGATTCATGGACTCCATATTGTCCTAATAATTATAAAATATGACAAAAATGAACAATAGTGCCAAAATACATGCATGGACATTTGTAAAATTGATGTGATTTAGCCATGCAAAAGAGTTCATTGGTTTGCATAATGCACTAGTTATTTATCTTTATTAAAATTTTCAGTTCAAGAAAAGGCTGTTTTTATAGACAATTTATTTCATCCACAGTATTTATAATACAGAGAGAACAATTAAATTATATAAGGTATTCTCAACCAGGTCACATATTTGTTACTTTTTAAAAATGATTAAGTAATAATATAATAATTTGAATAAATAAACTTTTAAATGTTAATCTGTATTTAATGATTTCATATTGTATGTAAATGACATATAAATTTATACTGGTCAAAGTTATGTTAAACTTTGAATAATTGTTAAAATTGAAGATTTTTTATTTTAATTAAAGTTTTATAATTTTTTTTAAAGCTATATTTATATCATTTTTACTAATAAGATCTATGATCATGACAAAAATATCCGTCTGAACTGAAACTTGTCAATTTTATTATTATGCTTTAGAGGATATACAGATTTTAATATAAGACAATCACATTGTTATGAATATAATGGAGTCATTCTCACCTTATTAAACTATGCTTTAATCAAAATTTTAAATACAGGGTTTAAATGACCAAATAAATGTATTAAACCGGGTTCTTTTAGAGATTTTAATTAATAAACTAAAAATATATGTAAATAAAACTGTCGAAAATAATAATTAAAACATACATGTGATATTTATACTACGACATCTTTGTCGGTAATTTCCC
>NW_027107551.1:938939-945417 GCF_000696795.3 Halyomorpha halys | reverse complement strand
AAACAATTTTTAATGGGTTATATTGATAACTTTATTTATTTATTTTTCATTTAAAGTTACTAATAAAAAAAAATATCTATGGTGTTCTTTACTCAAAAATTCATGAAGTACCATTAACATAACCTATACTTTAATTCATTATATTTATGAGAGGCAGTTTTTAAAAATAAATTGAAAAGTATTTCTATTTTTAATCTACAAAAAGTAAAACATAAATTGATATTTTTGTATGTACCAGCATGTTTATTAATAATTATTTGTCCCAAAAATTGTTATTTAACTAATTTTCATCATAAATATCTGGAACTGAGAAATTATTTATATATCATTTTAATGAAACAGTGTCCCCAGAGAGAAGGCCTATTGATTATTTTTTTTTTCTTATGCTGTTTTAGCGTTGTTATTGTGTTCTTATGTTATTGTCACGTTCCTTGCTTATTGGATAATGATAAACATTCTCAATGCCAATTTATCATACTGGTATTATAAATAATATTTAATATCAAACATAAATATTTTTGAAATAATAGTTTGAATTAAGTATTACTTTGGACCTTTATTAATACACATGCACATTCAAGCTATTAAAAAATATATAAATATTATATTGCATATCATAGTTATGATAGGAGTCACAAAAAGTTTGCTTCTACGACTACAATATGGCCAATAGATAAGTTTATATTGGTAATAGAATAAGTACATTGCTAAGAATATTTTATTATGCACACTAATCTTTGTTTTCTTCGTAGCTTTTTTCTTGCTCTCAAACTTCCCTGTTTTAGTCTTAATCGGATCTAAGGTACATGCTTGTGTGGTTTGGAACACAGGTCTGAAAATTTATTGGCAGGAATCTTAAGTGTTTTACCCTCTTGTATAATCATATTGGGAGAAAATTATACTTTATTTTATTTTAAGTTATTTCACAAACCTTATTCCAGGATTCTGAATAAAAGGGAAACTTCACAATAATTTACTTCTTTCCCTGCAGTCACATTTTTCTATATTATATAATAATTGGGAATAACAACTGATATTTTCTGGACTGCACTGGTGCTTGTTTGTGAAACCATACTAGATTAAGTGTAAATGTGAATAAGTATTCCCCATCTAATGTGTGCGTGTGTGCATGCGTGCGTGTGTGCGTGTGTGCGTCTGTGTCTGTGTCTGTGTGGGTGCGTGCGTGCATGTATGTGTGTGCATACATTCATGCAAGTCTTTGGGCATTGGTGTAAGAAGTTTATACTTAAAAATATTTTCACTAAGAAACACGCACATGCTCTTAAACACTTAATATTTTCTAGAAAGCATATAATGTTTATTGAACCACAGTAATAGGGAATACAGTTAAAAATGCAATTCAATCTGATTTATAAAAAAACTAATATAAGTATTTCAACTTAGAAATGAATTCATGGAGAAGTGTTGATTGACCATAAAACAACCGTTGCTTGTTTAGTGATTAATATAGTCAAAAGTATTGTTTCAAATTATCTTTTCTTATTTTGGCCATAAGTACAGCATTTAACTTAAAATGTTCAGCTTCTATACCTTGATTTTCTAGTAAAACTTAAGTCATATTTATTTAATTTTGCTACTGTTTAAAACATTTTGATTGACTACTATGAGTATTCCATCTTAAAATTGGACAAAACTGGGACGTCTGTTATTCTTTGTTTCTTCGGTCATTTTTCTTTTTGTAAATGAAAAAAAATTATTTAATATATAAAAAAATTCAATTACCACATTACATGTAGATTATATTTTCTTTACATTGGGTAATAAACCAGTATTATTATTAATGTAAATAACAAGCATTGCATTTATATTTTTAATGTAGACTTAAATTGATTCATGTTTTAAATTTTCACTCTTGATTCAAGTTAGATTTTCACTCTAATAATAGAGTTGTATATTACTAGTATGTTAAATGTACTATAATGTCTGTTTATTGTCACTGCATTTAAAGCTTAAAAATTTCTTTTAGTGAAAACTTATAAAAATAGTTATTACAAAGTTAGTACTACCATGAATATCAGTTTTAAAATCCAATGTGTACAAAAATGGCTGAATATCATTAATATTCACACTGGTGCATGGAAGTATAGGAATCAATATGAATAAATACTAGACTATTTTCATACAATATGGGAACAAATATTGTTGTGATTAAAATTAATTACATTATGTAATGTAATGAAAATGTGAATTAAAAAAGTCTATTCTTAATAAAATATTACATCTATCTATCTTGTTAGAGATTTAGAGATAGAATTGAAATGCTTAACATATTTGCATTTTTTCTTATACACTCTATAACTATGTAACATAAACAAGAATTATGATGATATTTTTTAATTTTTAAAGGCATGAAGTATATTTAACTTTTTTCTGAATGTGAAGTTGTATTAATATGGTAGTGAAAACTTGAGTTGAATAGATGTGCATTTAACAGATTCCAAATATAAAGCATCATTCTATATACAATTTATTAAAATAGATAGGGGTTTGTTTGTGGGTATTTAAAATGTCTTTAATTTCATTTTATCAACATGTGTACTGCAGCAAAAAGTAAAAATAAAAATAGAAGCAAAATGGTGGGTTTGTTATGACCTAAAACATATTAATATTCTACCAATAACAACAAGCTTTTACACATTGCACAAGTATTTTGGAAAATGTTCGTAATTATAAGTGTTAACTATGTAAGTATCTAAAACTAAACCTAATGAAAACTGCTTTTCAGCAAGTTAATGTAGACTGGATTTGCAAATGTTAAACAAGACAAGTCTATTACTTAATATATTTTATGTTCCAAAATATGTGAATGGCATTGGTGTTATTTCAGAAGTTTCCTTTCATTGACATAAAATTTAATTTATGTTAAATGCATATAAATATTTATGTTTAGTTTTTTAAATGTTAAGAAACATAATCTTAAATACATATAAAATTACTGTTGTTTCACTTGTATAACTGATTAGCAGTTTACTATAATGTATTAATTAGTTCTAAAATGTTGATCAATAATTTCCAGAACATTATAAGTAAGATTAACTTGATATAAATATGTAATATTAAGTGTTCATTAATCTTATTGTTGTGCCTTTCTTAAGTATGCTTCAAATTCTAACACTAGCATCATGCTATCTATATCCTATTATTTTATTCATTGTAATAATTAAATTCTTATTTAATTTACATATATTAAAAAGCGGCCTATTTCAAGATGAGTGCCAATCAAAAAATCATTTTTAATTTGGGGTTGTTGGATTTATGAATTTTTTTTTTTGTAGCATTATTTCCATATTTTCCTCTCCATTTTTTTAAAATACAAGAGTTATTTATTTCATTGATTTACAATTGATATTGTTTTAAACAATCTGTACAATGTATATAGTCATACTTGCTTTGATATCCTTAGTTAAACACTTTCTTTACTTACTGTGTTTATTATATACTTATATTTTTAATGTAGTTTTTGTAAAATAAACACCATCCATCATAATGTATCTCATATGGAGGGTGTAAAAAATTTTCTATTTCTATTTTCCTACCGACATTCACAACATTTGATAAACTTATGAATATGTAAGCTTATTGTCTATGTTCTTCAATAAAATATTGTAAAAAAAAAAAAAATTATATATCTTATACCACCATCACTTTACATATTCCATTCTGTTTCTTGCTGTGACTATGACTGAATGCACAGTGCCACCAAAGAGAAAGATGACAGAATTCCTATGAACAGGCAGCTGCAGTAGCAATCCAATTTGGATTATCAAAAAGATCGTCTTCATTCTTGTGGCATTCGTTTCAGCATTAAGTTTTCTACAAGAAACACCCCATTGGACAGTTCTTGAATGCATTATTTAAGAGAAAAAAAATAGACATTGTTGATCATAACTCGCTTCCTGTTCATCCAATCATCTTCAATTTTTTGCAATTAATTAAATTTCTACAAAAACACTGCATTGGGCATTTCTAAAATGCTTTCATTAGGAGGAAAATGGAAAAATACAAAACTTTGCACATTCCTAAAATGCGTTCTTTAAGAGGAAAACATAATTTGGAGGTTTTCCATCATAACTCGCTCCCTATTTATCCGATCGTCTTCATTCTTGCGGCATTCGTTTCAGAATTAAATTTTCTACAAGAAATCCCCATATGGACACTTGTAGAATGCTTTCATCAGAATAAAAAAAGAAGAAACTAAAGTTTTAACATTTTTGACTTCATTCGAATGCCGCAAGAATGAAGACGATTAGATGAACAGAGAGCAAGTGATGATCAAAAACGTCTAAAGTATTTTTTCCACTTGAATAACGCATTCTAGAAACGTCTAGTGGGTTGTTATTTGTGGAAAATTTAATGCTGAATCGAATGCCGCAACAATGAAGACGATCGGTTGAACAGGGAGCAAGCTATGATCGAACATGTCCATTATATATAAGTTACAGTCAGCTGGTACTTCGATGTCAGCTGACTGAGAAGATCAGCTGACCATGTGTATATATAAAGATGTGCTGAACCCAATAAAGCCAGTATGTTACAGCAGTTCAAACGTGTTACATCTTATTCCTTCTTCTCTTTTTTTGACATTTTGCTTTCGCCAATACTTAACTGGATCCGAAACCCGGGAGCTTTAGATACCGGATTAATTTTTTTTCTTTTAAGAAGAATTTTTGTTGTTGTGGTTTTATCATCTTCAATTTTCATTCTCATTTTTGTAAATAATGGCTGTTAATGGCAACGGGATCGTTAGACAAGCGGTTATTAACCTGGAAGCTTTGAATCAAAATAGGATCCAGAACTTACCTCCCATGGAGGTGACTCCTCCACCCCCGGAGCTTGCCCCACTACCAGAAGAGTCTCTAGCGGGAGCCCACGCTACAACACTTGAGTGGGTAAAAGTACGCAAAGCAACCCCCCAGGACTTGAGGAAGGCCGTTTCAGACCTTGAACGGTTTACCGGAGAAATAGGAGAATTGAGCCACTTCATTAAAGGGGGTGACCAACAAATAAGCCGAATCGAAGCAAAGTCTATCGAACATAGACTCGATAGCGAAGATGCAGAGGGATTAAAAGGAGCGGTCGTTTGCAGAGTAAAAAGAAGCATCCTCAACCAAATTCAGGCCGACGAAGAGACCCCTTGGAGTGTAATCAAGGAAAGATTAAAGAAGGCGTTCGGAGGAGGACGGTGCGCCCCAGAAGAGGCCAAAACCAAAACAGTCTAGTGGGCAATATGCCGCGGAACTCCTGACACGCTTTAATAGAATCCAAGATAAACTCAGCGAAATGATGGAAACAATCCAAGTACAGGGTCGGATGCAGTTCTTATCCCTGGTACTAAAGGTACAGTTGGCAAAGGAGCTAGGGAAGAAGGAAGGATTTCCGAGAGAGCGCTCGTTTGTAGAAATTGCTCAAGATCTCATTGAAACAAGCGCTAGAGAAGTGGAAGCCCGAATGGAAGTAGAAGAGCCTGGGTGGACCAGGATAGAATAGCAACGGCCCAGAAACATGCCCAACCCTTGGAGGAGGAGAGAACATGGAGAGGGTAGAAGAGAGAGAGCTAGCAACCCAGAAAACAGAATAAATCTGGCTAAACCCAGAAGTAATAGTCGGCGGGAGGACCGCAAGTGTCATGGTTGTGGAAAGATTGGGCACTTAGTGGCGCATTGCCCGCGCACGAAATGCTTTGAATATGGGGATGTGGGACTTATAGCCAAACAGTGCCCATACATGTACCGAAGAAGAGAGGTGGGCCGGGGCGACCCAATGGAGATCAACGCCCAACAAATACGAAGAAGCCACCGTAGGTTGAGTAGATCTTCAGATAAATCTACTGAAGAATCAGGAGCATCAGAGACCGAAGAAGAAGTCGAGGAGCCACGGAACCGAGGTAATCAAGGGCAAAAGATGGAAACAAGAGGATGGAAACGAGGGAACGGAGGAGAATGGAGACAACGGACTGGAGAGAGGAAGATGCGAGACATCTGAAGGGGTTGTCAGCGGAGGGGCGACCGTACACTGCTGAATTATAATGTGAGGGAGAAGAGCGGCGGTCTGCCTATAATAGAGATAGCAGGAGTGAGGTGCCTAGTGGACACCGGCAGTTCCAACACCATCTTGTGTTGAGAAGCCCTAGAACAAATGTGTAGTGGAGAGAGGACACACCAGACCCAGAAATGTCAATGTAAATTAATCACCCTGGGTGGCCCTTGTGTGGTAGAGAGGGAGGTAGAGATAGGCTTGACCCGGTGGGGATTTAGAAGAGAAAAATTGCTGGTGCACATCGTAGGGAGTATGCCGAGGGAATACAAAGTGATTGTGGGATGTGACCTGCTAGAAAAGGTGGGTTTTTGGGTTAAGAATACTAATATAAGAGAATTATGTTGGGGGGTAAAATGTAGAAATGTCAGCGACAGAGAAAAACCGAGGGGGCACGGGTTGGAGCAATCAATCAGGCTGAGGA
>NW_027107551.1:932981-938889 GCF_000696795.3 Halyomorpha halys | reverse complement strand
TTAAACTTAAAATAAAATGAAAAGAACGAGAAGATCTCTTCGTGCAATATTATGAAAAACACTATATTTACAAAAAATATGAAATTTATATATACAAAATTAATAAACAAAAAAAAAATAAAATAAAATAAGAACATTTCGTGTAGTTTAATCTACTTGTGGCGATATGAGGACACTCTATGTTGTTATGGCCGGAAGTTTTAACTGTTAAGTGTAGACAGTTCTCCTTTTTCTAGGATTTTTGACGCTTTCTATTGTAAAAATATTATTTTCTTGAATGACGGTCACTCTGAATGGGCCCTCATTCATCTGCAGCTCTGGTCCCCACTTTCCTATATACCAATGACCCAATATTTATTTTACCCATCAGGTCTCTGACATTCAAGTTATGTTGGGCCAATCTTTTACTTTTTTCCTGCAAATCCTGTCCCTGTCTCTTGCCCACAACTTTTGCAAGGCCATCACATTAACGGCCATTTTATCTTCTCCCTTAAAGTACCATGGTTGTCCCGTCAACGCCCCCTCATCCCAAAAAGAATTTCGAATGTGGCGAACCCCGTGACAGTGTGTATGGAGTGTGAAATGTTCTTGAGAAAATAATAGGGTTCTTTATTGTTGGAAAGGGAGATCAAAACAAACAGGTTAGCGTCTAACCTAAACTGTATTCAACTAACTTATAACAGGTAGGGAAGTTATGCTAAAGAGCTAACACACATAACAAATATTACAGCCTCCTCTGCTTAAATAAAGAACAAAACATATTAATGAAAGGGACATATTATAATCAGAGAAATACCTAGGAGTCTTGATGGTCCGACCTGACCGGTTAGTTCGTGTACGATCTTCTAGACAGATTTACGTGAAGGTGTTGGCTGACCGGAGAATGGATTAAATAGGGGGCGGATAACCCTAGAATTAGACTCTTCAGAGGGTGAATTAGAGTTACCCTGCTCAGAAGATGGTGTCGGAGGTTCCGAAGTAGAGTCTGACCGTAAAGGTTCCACTGAAGCCAGTTTCCCAGGGAGCGTTGGTGGTAAATGTTCTACCGATGCAGGAATGTCCCTTGACGGAACAGCAGAACTGGTTGGTTTAGATAGGTCTTGATAAAACTCTTCAGGCTGCCTAGCCAGTGAGTCCAAGTCTATAGACTTAGCATATAGAGAACGCTTCCGCAGGTGCGAACTGGACGTATGCCTCAGACGTCCATTAAGCAACACTTGGTATGAAACCGTAGAAACTATCCGGGAAGCCACTTGACTATCTTGTCAAGAGATGCTCTCATTCGTGATTTTAAGGTGTGCGCTGGATGAAGTAAAGTCAATGGTGTCCTCATATTCCTCTCTAAAAATAATTCTGAAGGCATTACTTTAGCAACCGAATGGGGTATGTTTCGGTACTGAAACAACCATGAGTCAATTTTGTGTTATAGGGTCCGATTCCTGGTTGATTCATCAAGCAGTTGTTTAAGAAGGGCTGTTGAAACTGTACGAACCTCCCGTTCAACTTGCCCATTCGACTGATATACAGGTGTCTTAGAATGTGTTGCTCCAATTTGGCGTAAAAAATCTGCGAAGGCTAAAGATGATAATGGAGGATCATTGTCGCTAACTAACTCCCAGGTTTCTTCAGCAGTTGTCCCCTTGACAATTCTTACCTCAGGCCATATGGAATGTTGATAGACTACAATAAATAATTCTGTTGATTGGAACGGAGCGAAGTCAACCAATATTTTTTACCACCGCCTTGTTTGCCAAGACCAAGGTACTACTTCTTCTGAAGGAGATGAAGAGAGAAGAGCTTGACAGAATCCACAATCCGCAACGAGTTTCTCTATGCCCTGGTCAATAAGTGGCCACCAAACATTTAGCTTTTAGCAAGAGTTTTCATACGGTTAACCCCGGGATGTAAATCATGCAGTAACTTAAGGACTTGAGGTCGAAGAACTGTGGGTATCACAACACGCACTCCCCATAAGATAAATCCATTCTCTGAAGAAAGCTCTAAGCGTTTCCTATAGAATGCTGTAAAATACGAGTCACAATCTTCCGGCTATCCATGAAGTATGAACCACAAATCACGTCTCAAATCGGATTCCTGCTGAGCTTCGGAAGCTACTTGCTGGGCTGATAATAAGCTACTATCAAAATAAGAGACGGTATTGATGGACCAAAAATAGTCACTAAGGTTTTATTATCGCTAATAATTTCCAGATGTCTCCCATATAAGTATTTGTGGAACTTTTTAATTCCAAATATAAGTGCTGCTGTAAATGAAGTAAAGTCAATGGGTCCCAGCTAAGACTTTCTGGAAGCTTCCACACTAGCAACTAAAGAATTATGCGTAACAACTTCCGCTGCTGAAGGTACTGCTCCCAAAGCTGGAGGATCATTAATATTCTTAGTCGGTAAAAATTGATGGAATCTGTCCAAATAGGAGTCAGTGTCCTCAACACACAGATCGAAGCTGCCAAAAGACTCCATTACTGATCGTCCGATATTCACTATTTTCACCAATAACACGATACGCACTAGTTATGTACAATTCGCACACAAAAATTGACTGCTCGCAATAAAACTGTTTCCAACATTCTTGACTCGTCACCAATGAAATGTTGTTAACAAAATAATAGGCTTTTTTAATGTTGGAAAGAGAGAACAAAACAAACAGGTTAGCGTCTAACTTAGAATCACATCCCACAATTACTTTATGTTCCCTCGACATGGTCTTTACGACATGCACTTTCAAGATGCCCTTACTAAATCCCCAATGGTTCAAACCTATTTCCGCCTCCCCCTCTACCTCACAAGGGCCACCAAGGGTGATTAACCTACACTGACATACCTGAATCCGGTATACTCTCTCCACTACAAACATCTCCACAGCCTCTCGACACATGATAGTACTGGAACTACCGGTGTCTACCAGACACCTCACTCCTGCAATCTCCATTATAGGCAAACCGCCATGTTCTCCTCTCATATAGTTGATCTACAACGTGCGGTAGCCCCTCTGTGTGTACGCTCCTCATGTTCTAGCTGCTTCTCCTTTTCGTCTACAAGTCCTCCTCTTGCCTTGCTGGCTATCCTCTCGCTCATAGTCCCTTGCTTCAGTTTCTGTTCCTGAGGTCTCGGACATTTCCGTGGCTCACTCGTTCACTCGTTCGTCCTTCGAGATATTACCCTTCTTCGTAATCACTGAGCATTGACCTCCATCGGCTCAGGCACATTTTGCTCCCTCCACCGATACATATAGGGACACTGTCGAGCAATATGTCCCTCTGCCCCACATTCAAAACATCGGGTGCGGGGACATTGTGTCCAGTTTTACCACAACCATGGCATTTGCGGTCCTCCCGCCGACCATTGTATCTGGGTTAAACATGGAAAACAGAGCATCCTCAAGCAGAGGAGTTTACTCTGGAGCATATTTAAAGCCAGGTTGAAACTAATGGACCACATGAACAAAATAAAAGTAATTGAATTAGTCAGCGACATATTCTACATTAAAATTAATAACCAATCTTATATCATTTAAAATATTTTTATCATTGAAAAAGAGACTTTAGAAAAAAAAGACGAAACAAATTTAAGAGTACTTAAAATAACTGGGTTGTGGTTAATCTTGTTGAGAACAACTGAATCATCCCCATTTTAAATTTTATAGTTTTTAGAATAGTGACTCCTGGAACTGGGATAATTGCTTAACCATAGTACTATATGTTGTGTCTACACTTTTTGTACACTCTATTCCTTATCTCAATTTCAATTCAATCCAATATCTCGATCTAAGATTTCAACTATGTAGAAAATGATACACTTACTTTTCTTTTGTTATTTTAAAATAATAAATATTACCTGTTGTAAAGAGAGTAAGCAAAACCCTGAGTTTATCGCAAACTGGAGCTGCATATGTTGTTTAAAAGGTACAAGAAGGGGAATTGGGAAAAATCTAAATTTTGAGGTGTCAATTATTGGAATTTTTTTTTTTAGATTTGGTATTGTTTTGGTCATTGAAAATGGTAATAGTCTGGAATTTCCTCTTGAATGATGCATTTTAAGTTTTTATTTCTATTTTTTTTTTTAAGCTTATAATCATCAAAATATGCAGCAATTATATCCATTTGTGATCGATTGTGCATAATGAAATTTGACAAATTGCACCTGAGTTCACTGATTCTTTAAGATATTCAATCTCCTATATAAAAATGGTAAGAAAACAAAACATGCAATTCCATAAAAATACGGACTCTTGTCCTAAACCCCAGGTATAACATCTAGAGATAGTATAAACATTGACTTTGAAAATATTTCTAATTACTTCCAACTGATGCTGAGAAATATTTAAACACCTATTTTCAATATGGTTTTTAAATTTAAAATCATTTACTTCATGTGAATACAACAGTATATCGCCTAATTTGAAAATATAGCAGTGTTATAGAGGATCTAGCATGAAGACAATGTCCTAACTGACCCTCCACTCCTGGCCCCTTAAACGGACTTCCTTATTATAAATAAAAAACTTTAGGGGAATAAAAAAAAACATAACAACAATTATAAAAAATTTATTTATAAAAACATTCACAAACACACACACAAGTGTGCTTGGCAAAATTAGTTTATTATACATCACAGAAGTTTTTATTTTTATCAAAAATCACAGAAATATTTCATATATACAGGGCTCAAAACATAAACAAAAGTAAATGCTTAAATAAGATAAAAATGGATATTTTTAAGTTGGTAACTCAAATAAAAACAGATCAAAATAAAAAAAAATTAAATTGAGAGTAAAATAAAACTTAAAAATTAAAGGTACTTAGAGAAATAAAAAGGGTAAAAAAAAAAAATAGTTAAATCTAAATTTTTACAAAATAAATATACAAAGTTCCAATATCTGAATACAGCACTTAACATTTTGATAAATATACTAAAATTACTATACAAATTGACAAATATAAAATGTTTATCACAATTTTTAATGTAACCCATTAATTCAAAATAATTAATTATTCATCGGACTCAAATGCACATTTTCAAGTTGGTAAAAGATCTTAATCATATGAACTTTAATTTTAGATCTATTTGAGACCAGATCACCGTTTAAATTTTTATAAGCTATCAAGTGATCCTAAACTTATAATTAGCTTATTTCATAACTTTAAAGTTATGAGAGAAGGAAGCAGATCAGTGAGTACGGCATTCTGTTCCCATCTTCTGGTCACGGGTTCAAATCCAGTAGTAACAAGAAATTATGTATTCAGTTCAATAGAACTGAATCCATATAATCTAATAAGATGTGGATTGACCCTGGGGTCAGGAATTCCTCCTGGAGTTCTAGCGCAACCTAAAGGTTGAACATGATCCAGACCAAATCACCTCCTCACAAAACTAATGCTGCAGAAATACTACTTCAATATCAAGTATTGAACTCAAAACCTGTGAGTAGTACAGGCAGGTAAAGTTATGAAATAGCTAATTATAATCTTTAAAACTAAAATTTGTCAACAAAGTTTTATGATAACAAAAAAACAAAATAAATGTATATTATTAAAATCATGCCAAAAATATTGATAATACATATAAGCAATAAAAAGCAGAAAAAATAACAGAGATCAAACAACATGAATAAAAGTACACACGAAAATAAGGCAAAACGATGCCAACCAAAAAAGAAACAATATTTTAATTTTATATGAGCTTCAAAATCATGAAAAACAATGCACTAAAAATAAAACGATCTTCTATTAACATTATTGTAAAGAAACAACATAACAAATATGATAACTCTTTTTTTTTTCAACGACATAGTTACAATAATAAAAGAAAGAAATAATCATAAATTGAACTGTTTTGTACTTTAAATATAATTTATAAGAAAACTAGATATTTTTTAAACATGGATATAA
>NW_027107551.1:906259-926851 GCF_000696795.3 Halyomorpha halys | reverse complement strand
CTCTCTCTCTCTCTCTCTCTCTCTCTCTCTCTCTCTCTCTCTCTCTCTCCCTCTCTCAATTTTCTTTGAAATTATTAGTTACTAATTCTTCTTAACTAATTGAACTAAATGGTCTTATAGCTTTGTTCTTCCCTATGGGTGAAATCGTTTCTAAAATTTAACATTAAATTTTAAGTACATATGTATATTGAGTACGTTTGGTTCAACTGCATTAATTAATCATACTGATTATTCAACTAAAGCAATTGCTCAAAAACTGAGGTTAAAGTGTTAAATACTAATTAATTAAAATTACCTTCATCACTGCCTTAAGATATTATCAATAACAAATATCTTAATTTAAGTATAAATGGACCTAAGCCACTTTCAAAATAAACGGCTGAATTATTGAACTAACTGTGAAATCTTTTGTGTCCAGAACTATCGAATTCACTCGAAATATAAGTAACCTCTAACGCTTTATTGATAGATAACTTGAAGTTGTACATGTAAACACGGGCAACTGGAAATAATTGACAAATGGACTTAAGCCACTTTCAAAATAAATGACTCAGATATCTGTGTGTAATAATTAAAGATATATGAGAAATTGAATACAGATACACATTTAACCAAAAATAAAGCAACATTTATCTAGAATAAATAGGATGATACAATTTAACATAAGGGAGAAAAAAACTAATCAATTAAAACAAGAACTAAAAGTATATCTCTCTATAATGTAAAGAAGTTTTCAGTGACCACTGTGTAATATTTGATTATCATAGGCCCTGATCGACTATACCTGTAATACCTTTAAGTTGTGGTGGTTTAGTATACTGTACATCCCCCATCTTTCACAGGTAAAGAATATAATAGTTAATTGACTGCCTTAAACTACTTCATTTATTATTTTGATCATTGACTGTTGTTATTTTCTTTCTATTATAAACAAAAAATTTTAGAGATCACCATGTAATATTTCATTGTACATATAGTACAATTAAATGAACAGTTGTATAGCTTGTAAAGTGGAGGTTAGTCCACCATTAGGTGAACTAGTAAATAATAAAAATTAAATAAATATAGTAAATTGGTAAGAATAAAATATTGTATTAGAGTAAATAAAACTAATTATCAACTATTAACTAACTATTAATTAATTATTAACTATCAACTAATTAATAGCTAATTATTAATTAAAACTAATTAATTAAAGCAAAACTAAAATTACATCTCTCTATTATATAAAGAAGTTTTCAGTGGCCAATGTGTAATATTTGATTATGATAGACACTGATCGACTATACCTGTAATACCTTTAAGTTGTGGTGGTTTAGTATACTGTACATCCCCCATCTTTTACAGTGAAGAATATAATACTTAATTGACTATCTTAAACTACTTCTTTTATTATTTTGATCATTGACTGTAGTTACTTTCTTTCTATTATAAAAAAAAAATGTTAGAGATCACATGTAATATTTTATTGTACATATAGTACAATTAAATGAACAGTTGTATAACTTGTAAAGTGGAGGTTAGTCCACTATTAGGTGGACTCGTAAATAATAAAAATTGAATAAATTTAGTAAATTGGTAAGAATTAAATATTGTCCTAGAGTAAATATCATAAATTCAGATAAGCATACTAGTTGAGTCGATTTCATACTGAAGGGGGATCAAAAAGGTCATCTTGAGTTTTCATAATTCACCATTGAATGTACTACATCTGACAATTTACATTTGGGTTAGTTTGATATCTTTAGAAAATCGGTATCAGAGATGAAGTGCACCTCTAGCTCTTATTTGTATTTTTTAAAGATTTTATATTGTAAAAGTGGCCCTGTATCTCCATGCATTGCACAATTTTTTATTAAATCAAATCTTTGCTGTTCGTACAAAGTACAGTCAAAAAGTATGTGATTAAAAGTTAGTGAAGTTTCTCTGTCGCAGTTACAGAAATCGGTGTTTGTTAGATGAAATTATAGTGTTTAGACAGTCTATGTAATGTCATTAATTGTGTTAGTTTGTAAAGTGCACTTTTCATTTTGTAAATTCAGAGTTTAATTTATACTTTATCAAAAACATTTAGAACTGACCTCATTCTGGACTGGGACAGATGCTGGCACCTTTAGACAAAAGGACGACCCATGCATAAATAAATACCTAATATAACACCTCAAAACTATAACAAAATAAAAAGTGCACCTTACAAACTAACACAAATAATGACAGTACAAGCTGTCTAAACACTATAATTCTACTATCAAACACCGATTTCTGTAACTGTGACAGAGAAACTTCACTAACTTTTAATCACATACTTTTTGACTGTACATTGAATGAACAACAAAAATTTAATTTATTAAAAATCTGTGCAATGCATTGAGATACAGAGCCACTTTAACATATGTTTCTGTGGTATTCTGCAATATGTCAAATTTTTCTGGTATATTATAATTGAGAAACAATTAATCAAAAGGGATTTAAACATAGATTGAGATGGTCACAATACTAGTTTATTGAGTGAAGTCTTAAAAATTGTTTTGCAATATTGGATGAGAGTTTAGAATGAATTTCATGGCTGAATACAAATTCATAGTACAGCTTTAAATCCTTATAAAAAGTGTAATTATAGAAAAATAATGCAGCTATATATCAATTTAAGCAGTCACTTCAAGTGATTGAGTATTCAATCAATAACTATACTTATAAAGTAACTTGTGTGCATAAATCCTAATTATTAAATTCATGGGTACTCTAAAAGAACTTGGAAGCAACAGTGACCAAAGTAGTATAAAGCCAGCTTCTTCACTTCCCATAAGAATTCACTTGAGTAGGCAAGCATTTATGCACTTATTGAGTTGCAGCAACTGTAGGATTTTCAGTTAAGCTAATTTCTAAACAAATACCCAACCATCAGATATGGTGTTGGTACTTGTATTAGTATTGGAAGAAAAACTAGTCTAGCACCTGGGCATAAAACTTTTAAGCAGCCCTTGATGTTTACTGAGAGGTTCCAGCCCAGTGTGGAAATTTCAAGCTTCATTTTATGAGACTACCACAAAATAAATATTTACTAATCCAAGTGGAAGTTGAAATAACACTGCTCCCAATTGGAACCCTTAACTCATCCCAGAAATCATCAAAACCACTACCCAGGTACAAGACGGTAGTAAGGCCACATCATCAACAAGATAGAATTTTTCAGTAACATTGTTGATTAGGGAAAGAGGAATGATGCAGCTGCACAAAACATGAACTCCTATAACTATAAAACAATCACATGATTATATAATCAAATAACATGTATCTAGGAGCAGTAACAAATTAACACCACATACCGAAGCCCTGCAAGGATTTCTAGGAGCCCTTGAAACCGTTACTACACAAGTTTAACCTTCTTCATCAAATTTTATTCCTTTGATTGATAGGCTTATTATCAAATTGTTGAAAAAAAAATGTTTATTTGAGTAATTCATTGTATGATAACAATGTTTTTTTTTCAAGGTTGGTTTTATTTTTTTAGTTGAAAACATTTTTTAACCCAGCATTATTCTTTGAACTTTATCAAGAGTATTTAATGAAGCTTTTATTAAAAGGCAAAATTATTTCACCCATTCAATCATCAAACAAAACTATCGACATTTCGACTAATATGCCATCTTCAGGAACAAGAATATTTTAGTTGTACATTCCAGTACGTATAGATAGATTCCAACTACAAGGTAGAGTTAACCTCCTCTAGGGGGAAAAGGATTGGAAGATTATAAATTTATAGCTAAAACCAAATATAAAATATTATAAACCCTTTTATAACCTCCTCTACCTTGAAGAAATTTGACAATAATTTGAAAATGAGGTCCTAATCTAGAAAGTTCAGTTCAGTAAAAGAAATTGAATCCTGTGAAACAAAGAAGAAATATAAGAAACCAGCTTTTCCAATCCTGGCATAAAACAATCCAAACTCTTCATCATTTTAAAAAGATAAATTCTACCTAAACTTGACAAAAAATTAGTTGGAAACTAAAATGGTCCTTCCTAGAGAGCCCTGTCGGCTAAAATATTATTTCAAGAGAATGAATAAATGTCTAAGCATATTCTCTGTGAAAGCGAACAGACTCCAGTACTTAAAGCAGGTAATAATTAAACATGAAGATATTACTAGATTTATTCTTAAAGACTTAATGTGCTTCATAAGAAGTCAAAGATTCCTATGGCATCTCTAGAACACAGATGATTATTTCATAAAACACCCATATTGATCATGGAGAGGAAGGGTTTCCAATCCCTTAGTACAACAATAAAAGACAAGAAACCCACCATACATTTCTTTTTTTAAACCAACAATAGTGCAGTAAATTACAGTTCCATTTTGTATTTATTTTTATCGATGTTTTTCAATGAATACATAACCATGATAAAAATCAAATTATTTTTGAAGTAACAGAATACTTCCTAAATTTCACAGTAAATGTTGAACATTAATACTTCCTGGCCGTAATGAAAAAGAATATCCATAAGAAGCTCTTATGGATCAAAGCACAGTGGTTTCTGAAGGAATGGACATGTCAATGCTTTGGCCAAAGCAGCACTGAGGGTATAAATTCAAATATTTTAAGAAACTGTTATCGATCATTTAAAATTTCATCAAGACGAAATTAATACAAATATATGAAGTAAAATTATAGTTTTATATATATAAATAATTGACCACACAACTTTAAATATGAAGAAGATGATCAGGGTTGAGGTCAAAAAGAACAAAAATAGTTGTTAACTATTTTTGACTGCAACCCTGACTCTCTCCTTCACATTTAAAATTATAGTTAGGTTCATATATTAAAAAACTATAAAATAAAAAACTGGTTTTTTTTTAATTACCTGACGACCCCGATGACGAACAACTACTACTCGCAGATAATTTCCTAATTTGCCTAATTTGCGAAAATTCTTCATAAGCATCACTGTCATCTAATATAAAATAAGAAATAAAACAATTATTTTAATCAGTAAAGAACAAATATACATTTTTGTTTACTACAATTTTACTTTAATTCTGGTGAAATAAAAATACGTTATTACCTATAGTTCTACACTAATCTAAGTTAAGAGAACTTAAATAATAATAATAATAAAAACTTACCACTGAATAAATTTCTTGGACATATATTTGTCAGAGGAAACCTCCTAGGAACTTTAGCACAGGGAATAGAACATGAGCATGTTTCAGCAGCTGTCCAAAGAATGTCTGCATTAGCATGAACTGCTGCATTAGTAGCCGAAAATATAGACTGACTTTCTGATGACGTGCAGGATAAAAGAGCAATTGTGAATCGACTGATACAGATAATAGCGTCTTTTAAGTTTTGTCTGGGTATTTTTTCATTTTCAATTAGATCGAGGTTAGAGCTAAAATAACAAAAATTATATAAAATTATTAACAGGCTAAAAGATAACTAATTAATTAGTCTATAAACAAAATATGGATCAATTTAGTGAAATTAACTAACTATTTGAGTAACAAAACGTTAACTAACTAAAAGTAACAATTAAAACCATATCTGGTTGTATATAGGTCGACCCTGAATATAAGTTTACCCCCCATAGTAAAAATAATTTTAAGGGGGGGATATGGGAGAGGAAAAATTAAACTACCAATAAGGACTCAATTTTCAAATTTAGTAAAAATATCTTGAAAAGAAAGAAAAATACTTAAGTTATGATAAAGCTTTGAAATTAGAACGGAGTAATTAAATTGATATTGTAGAATTGAGTTTTCAAACTTTTAAAGAAAATTACTGTTTTAAACAAATTATTTTACTGAATTTTCTCTCACCAATGTGTGAACAAGTTAACATGACTACATAATACACTACCAGTTAACATGACTACATAATATACTAAGTTAACATGACTACAAAATATACTACTGATGGATCAAAATATGACAAATCTACAAATAACTCGACCCATAAAATAAAATTGCATAAATTATGCAGTGTATATACAGCTGAATTGCATGCAATAGCCTCAGCACTCCAGTTCTCCATGACAGTGACACATACTAACATAGTTATCATTAACAACTCTTTAAGTTCACTAAAAGCCATGAAGATCATTTACCCAAAATACCCGGCAATCATGAAAATTCACAATTATAACAACATGCTCGAAAACTTGGGAAAAACTGTTTTCTTTATATGGGTGCCGGGTCACGTGGGGATCGCTGGAAATGAACTGATGGACATTGCAGCTAAACATGCACTTGCTCTTCCAGGTCAGGGTGCGGCCATTCTGACACCTCAAGAAATAAGTCTTCCGATGAAAAATGAAACAGCAGCTAGTTGGGAAGCCATGTGGAATGAAAGCCCGCTAAGTAAATTAAGAACTATTTAAAAAACCCATTAAATCATGGACGATATCAAACCATTCCAATCACAGGGAGGAGGAAGCTATTGCCAGATTAAGAATAGATCATACAAATTTAACTCATGCATATCTGATCAATAAGTAACCACTACCAAAATGTCAATACTGCAACAGTGTACTTACAGTCAGTCACATATTTGAAGAATGTCATTTCTATTCCATGAACTTAAATAGATTGGGAGTGGGACCGAGTGTATGGGATGCTCTGAATGATGACCAGAAGAACGTGGAATTGTTTTGGTTTTCTTTAAAAGGAATGGCCTTTCGAATAAGATTTAAACCCGAAAGTTTGTTATGCGTACTAAATAATTCTGAAATAACTAATTATTTAAATTTTTTTCGTAATTATTTAAAGAGTTTTTGAAATAGAATTACAAAGTGCGAAACATGAGCGTTGATGACCTCAGGGTTTTACGCCCTAAAGCTCCAGACAACAACAACTACATTATACAAGTTGTGTTAAGTCTCCCATGAGGGTAGAAATGAAAATAAACCACATAATATAGAATACAATACAAGTGGCACTTGAGGCTATCGCTCCCATTTCATCCACAAGCTCATACTGCCTTACAATCTCAGCTAGGTTTCTCATCTTACTGAAAGTGTTTTCTAGCTTTGTGGATGCATGTTACTTTAAAAGTTTAGTTGTTTGTCATAATATTATATTCCGTTATAAAATCAGATAAAAATAAAAAACATAAGAATTCATAGAGTAATATCTAAATACTATATTAATAGATAACAATTGTTCATCATATCAAAACTTAATACATCCACTTTCCATAAATAAAGATTTCTTCAGTTTATTTCAAAATTTAAATTATTCTTTAACCCCTTACAGAGTTACTATGGAAGGGAAAAATATAAATATCTTTTCAATAAGGCATTATTTGCTGTTTTTTGTTTTACAGATATAAATATAAATCTATATGTTTCTAACATGTTCTTTGATTATAAAAACGTAATCTTTCACCAATCCAACCTGGAATAATACCACTTTTCCAGTAATTAATAGTTAATGAAAACTTAAAATTAATTTACTAAAAAGGTTTACCTTAGTAATATACTAAGCAATTCAATGGCTCTCCCTCTGGCCTCAGGAAAAGAAATAAGAATTTCTTTTAAAGATACAGAGAGTCTATAGTGTGATTTAGTCAAATCAACATCCACAAATCTTCGATCAGCTAAACACCCAGCCAGAAAAACTTGAAAAGAGCTAATATCGAGCACTATATTCATAAAATTTTCCTGAATAAGAGCATGCCCAATTCGATTAGCAAATATCTAAAAAAAAAAAAAAAAAAAAAAAAAAAAGGAATTTTTATGAAATATTTATATTTAAAAAAAAAAATCTATATATATATAAAAATACCATACCTTACAAGTATGCTCCATTGAGTTCGTAATGGATTTGAAAGCTTTTTTCTTTCGGCGAAAAACGTGGTGATAACCTTCAAAGAACATCGGAGATTCAGATCTTACAGAAAGTTCCACCGGGTCAATTTCTTCAAAATGAGAGCCTTGCTGACTAAAAACCTATGTATATACATTAAGATATTAGAAATCTGGAGTTCCTTAACTTAAATTTTAAAATAAATAATACAAAGATAAAAATAGTCATAAAAAAAAAAATTATATTAACAGCAAAAGAAATGGATATCCAATACAAATATTTTCCAAATAAATTAAATTTTTTTCTGAAAAAATATATTTTTTATTCAAAGCACAAACATTTCAGTCTGTCAAGGAAATTTAATTTAATTCATTTTAATATCATCATTGATTTATGTTTTATTATATAATAAAACATAAACTAATTGATGATATTAAATAACTGATAATATTAGTCTAGGAACTGATAAAGGATCCACTGAAAGAAAGGATGTACAACTAGGAACTGTTCTATTCCAAGTTAATCCTCATCTGAACACACAATCCCAGAGCTTTCCCCTTGAAAGCTATTGCTTTATACATGAAATCTGAATTGGTAATTTCAATATTTGGTCTCATTTAAAGAAAAGACTAGCAAAGAGTTTTTTTGGGTTATTTATTTTTAAAAAATATTTCCTACTGCGTTATGAGAAAGTGGAAACAGTTAAATTTTTTCACTATTTCAACTTTTTACCTGTAATCCCAGAACTGTGTTTAAAAAAAACAAAAACATCCTATACAAAGCTAAATCAAACAAAATTTTACTTTACTCTGTCAGGTTTGTCAATGTTCATTTATTATTGTGGCAATTGATATGACATTCTTGGAGATAGGCTTCTCACTTAAAACCGGAGAAAGAAGAATACCTCTCGAGTTGGTGATTTGTCACTCTAGATGGTCTTTCACCACATTTTCTCAAAAATAGGCATCTTCTTTGAAGTTTCTTACCATTAAAAGCAAGAATAACTTGGTTGTTAAATCTAGCCATATTGAGAAATAAATATAATATAACTATAAACCACTGCATGATATTACAACTTACTTGTATTTGCAACAACTTTCCCTTCTGCTTGTTATAAAAATTTTTTCTTTTCTTCAGGTACATACCAATGTTGCATTAACAAAAATAAGAATAATTACCAGGAAAAGTGCAAGAGACCTATCACGTATCTCTAAGAGCATGCAACTTTAGTAACATAAATAAATGCTAAAAATAGACAGAGTGAAATATGGAGGCATCAGTATTCTCCACTGCTCCAAAAATCAAACACTAAGTACAAAAGGTTATTATAATAATCTAGGCAGACCTGACAGGTTCCATGTCTGCCAGTTAGCTATATGCACCGTTAATATTAATGTTCACATGAGCAAATAAATAAATATGAATATAATAAATAAATATGAATGTCTCGATAGCTCTAAACTTGAACAGCCCTCATGAAGCTCAACAAAGTGGGGCGAAACGTCGGCAAATAAATAGTTATTAACTATTTTTGTTCTCTTTTGACAGCATCCCTGACCATCTTTTTCATAAATAAATACTTTACTTAATAATGTTCCCTGTAGGTATTTATTTAAGATTTTTAAATAATAATAGATAGAAGAAACATTTACTTAAATTAAAAAAAAAAAAAACATTAAATATCCACAGATAGGAAGAACATATCACTTCCAGCACATTTACTCTATGGTTTAGGGAAATTTTTTTAAATTGTTTCCCAGCTATTACATTTCTATGTAACAAAACTGGAAAAATAAAGCAAAACAATTAATCACCAGGATGATACTTTGATTACATGCGTACCATTAGAAATGAAGGGTGGTTGATGGTTCTGATTAATAAGGTTTACATATTGTTGGGATCAGACAATGATCAACATAAAAGCAAAAAGATAAGTTGGGTGGGGATATAACACAGGTCAGAGGCAAAACGAAATAAAATAATGAAAGAATAATTTTAAAAAAAGGATTATATACGTTTAATACATAGAAAGAACAAAATAATGCAAACAAATAATAATGACAACAATCGTATAAAAATAAGAAAATATATACAAATACACACATATGAATGAATATATATTTGCATATATGTTTCTTTTTTATTATATTTAGGACATAACATTCAGATAAGCAAAGAGAATTCTTGACGTTCTTCAATTATATCTATATTTTTCTATTATTTAAATTGTATTTCTTACTTATTAATTTTTGATTAGTTTCTATCAGTTAGTCAACCAATACAGAAAATAATAGGGAACCAAAATGTTTACTTACTACATCACTGTGATCCTCAAGGGGACTTGTTTCAGGACTCTTCATTGATCCAGCAGCTAATTTATAATCACTGCTGAGAGATAAATAAGAAAGCCGCTTGGCAACTTTATCTAACTCAAACATCACCGAATCTACCCTCGCAGTAGGCATTGCTGAAATTCTGCTCTGGCTCTCATAAACCTAAACAGAATAAAGATAACAAACATTATGGATGAATATAGATGAATAGTAAAGAAATTATGGTTCAAACTATTCAATAAAAATAAAATCTAATGCAAACATATTTAATGTAAACTAGGTATAAATACTGTTGGAATAAAATTCTAATTAAATTTCTAAAGAAGCTGTATTACTGATACCTTCATTTTTAAAAATAATTAGAATATAATTAAATATTAAGAACGATATTAAATAGGTAAAATATGTAAGTTAAAATACACTAAAAGCTAATAGAAATAATAACCAACTATTAGTTTTTATAATTGATGACTTTTAAAAATATAAAATAAATCTTCTAGAAAAAAATACACTATCAAAACTAAATGGTTAGATATAGAAGAAGTGATGATCTACAGGATGTATTGCTTCTACAGTAATAGAAAAAAAAATTGAAATGTTAGATAAATAAAAATAAGGGAATATGAGATCTTACAAGCAAGACGATGGTAGACTGCAATAGTAACATAGGCATTCCAATTCTGACACCCTTATCTTCATAAATTGAGACGTGAAGACAATAAAAGGGAAAAATCCAAATTCATTTTGCAAAAGAAATTGAAAATGGGAAAAAACTTATTAAACTACTAAAATAATTCAATTAATTCTTTTTTTTAATTTTGATTATTAAACATTAATATAAAACAATTACATGAAAAAGAACTTAATATATATAAGGAAGCCATCAGACTGAGGCGCCAGGCTCCTTCTGAACAGGCTACCCAAAGGCAGCCTAAAAGTACTGGGTGCCCGAAGGGTCTATCTCCCTTGGCTGTGACTGGGGTGGGCGGACCAGTGAAAGCTCTCGAACCGATTCGGGAAGGGGACGAAGGGGAGGCCATGTCTTCCACGCCCCTCTCTCGACATGTGGAGAGCAAGGCGCCCATCTCAAGAGTGGGCCGTCTCCAACCCTGTACTAAAAGACAGAGACCAGTGGACTCCCCACCTGCCGACACCCGCCGGTAGGATAGGAAGAGGGTCAAATCTATTGGGGAGTCCAACAGGTAACCCTGTCGCTGGACCTTCTACTCTGCAAGAAGGAAAACCCAAGACGTACAAAGAAGCGGCGCAGAGAGCTCTCCAGGTAGTCATTATGGGGAGTGAAAAGGGTGTCTCCATTACACAGGATGAAGCTCTACTTATTATTGAGATGAGGATGAATGAGCCACTTCCTAGGAGGAGACCACTGGCGTTTGACAACGCCGGACTCCAGGCGGATCCAGGTTGGTTTCTACTCACATCTCTAATGAGAAGATGAAAGACTGGCTTCTTGAATAGGTACCTCCCACAGACCGAAGGTTTGTGGTGAGGCGGTTCGCCGAGGCTCCATGGCCCACTAAAATTGTTATTGGTTTAGGAGCCGAGGTGATCGAACCCGGCAGATTGGTCCAGCTTCTCGAGTACCAGAAAGAGAACCTGGTAGGAACTGATCAGTGGCAGTTTGTGGGTGCGGAAGGCGATCCAGACCACCTAAAAGGAATATTCAAGGTGCCTAATAACACGATCGCCTGGCTGGAAGCTAATGACTGGCAGCTGAGATACGAGTTGGTCTGACAGACCGTATGGAGAGCGCCGGTCTATTCAACAAAGAGTAGCCACCCCCTCAGGAGGAGCAAAGGAAGGGTAAGCGCCAATAGGTGCTAACCTTTCCAATATTCCTCCTCATCTGCCACATCAATGAACAAGGTAACTGGGATATTCGGGCTGACGATGGAGTGATCCTCATTAGTGGAAAGTTCGTGAGTACTATCATGGAACTTATGCAAGCCGCATGTAATGTAGTACAGACATGGTGTACTGAAATGAAGCTTTCAGTAAACCCATCAAAGACAGAGTTGATTCTATTTACCAGGAAGCAGAAATTGGGTATATTTCAAACCCCGATTTTCTTTGGCAATCAACTTCAAATAAGCCAAAAGATCAAATACCTCAGAATTAGTTTGGACGCAAAACTGAACTGGGGATCTGATTTGGCAGAAATCAAAAGAAAAATCAGTGCCACCTTTTGGCACTACCTGGGGTTTTAACCCAAAGGTTATGCATTGGATTTAAACAGCGTTAATAAGACCGAGAATTTACTATGGAAGTGTTGTGTGGTGGACAGCTATGGCCAGTAAGATCCAAAGGATGGCGTGTATTGGCATAACTGGGGCATTTCGCACAACACTGACTAAGGCATTGGAAATTCTGCTTTCCCTAGTACCACTCCACTTATTGACTAAGGGGGAAGCGGTATTGGCTTATCTAAGAATGAGAGAAAATAGACAGTGGACAGAGACAGGAGAAGCTACTGGCCACGCGACAATAGCCAAAGTGGTGGAAAGCGAGTTATCAATACTACAATACTGCTCACCACTTCTATATAAAACACCCATTTTAGATACTAAGATTAGTTACACCCAAAGTTAGAGGATTGGGTACAGGGTTTAGTGGAAACCCCAGGAGATTATCTGCCCTGTTTCACTGACGGAACGACAATGGATTCGACAGGACTAACAGGAGCAGGGGTTTACATCGAAGAATTAGGCATAGAACTAAGCTTCCCACTTGGCAAGCACTTGACTGTCTTTCAGGCGTTTGCCATCTTGTCAGCAGCTTTATGCCCTGAAGTCATTAGCTGTGAAAGGACTGGCATCACCATCTTTTCAGATAGTCTGTCTGCCCTTTAAGCCTTGGAGTCACCTCTAATTTGGTAAGAGAGTGTAAACAAGCCTTAAAATCACTAGTGCGCTTAAAGAAGCTTCAGCTTGTGTGGGTCCCAGGGCACAAGGGAACCACAGGTAATGAAAAAGCTGATCAGCTTGCTAGAAACAGGGCTGAGCACTCTCCTATAGGACCAGAACCATTCCTAGGCATCTCTAAAAGACATCAGAGAAAAGTAGTTCTTGACTGGACATTGAACAAAGCCGGTAAGGAGTGGAGGGACTATATAGGGCTGAGACAGGCCAAGATTTTAATAACTAAACCCTCTACTTCTAAAACTAAGTGGCTGCTAGGCCTTAACAGAAATGAACTCCGATTATTAATAGGAGTCCTGACGGGTCACTGCAGACTTAAAAGATATCTCAAGATATGTGGAGTAGTTCATGATGAAACCTGCTGCTTATGCGGACAGGCCCCAGAGACTGCCTTACATTACATAGCAGATTGTGGTAGGTATGCGTCATTAAGACACAGGCTATTAGGCTCTGATAGAATTGAAGGAAATGAGGCTTCCTCTATAGATTGGGAGTCCCTTTTGAATTTCATTAGAAAGACAAAAAGGTTCGATATAAAGGAATAAGACACATAAAGAATCATTCCATTGGTTTGTCTTGGGGATGGCAAAAAGGACCAATAGGCCTACTTGCCGGACTTGTTCCCCCCACCATTACCAGTAACCAGTAATATATTTTTTGGGATTTTTCAAAATGTATTTTTTAAAACAATCACGCAAAAGTATTTTATTATTTATTTTTCCAAAAATTAAAAACTGTTCGAAAGATCCAGTTGGTGCCCTAATCAGCTGTTTGGATTTATTCTAACTATTTATATATTTTAAAGGTAAGAGTATATTAACAATAGAAAGTCAGCACAATATTTCACCAAATATATATATTATATTTTTAAAAACAGAAATGTTTCAGGTATGAGATAGACCAGGTACAGATTTGTCTTAATTGTACTGATTATAACAAGCGTTATTTAATTAAATGGAAGAGAAGAGACAACATACATGTGGGATCACCGATTTCAATGAAACTGTTTTTGGTAAAGCAAGGTTGAAAAATATCAGAAATGTGCCCGAGGGTTGTTGCCAATGCACTCTAGCAACCGAGAATATATTTTAATAAATAATTTAAGAAATTTTTTATTTTATCATATAGATAAAATAAAAACTGGAAATATAGATAAAAAGATGTAATATCCTTCCAGATATGTTAAATCCTCTAAGTATGTAAATTAAAAAATAATTTCTTTTCTTTTAAATAATATGGAGTGTAAAATAAAATCTTGAAGGGTTAAAGAAAAAAAAATGAAAATACATCCAATAGATCCATTCCCTGGTTAGATTATTCCTAAAACATAAAAAATACCATACCTTCTTAAACTCTCTTTTTAGATAATTTTCTAGCATGTTAAGTCCCTCAGGGGACGCTAAATCAATAAAACTATGAAGAAAATGCCAGTATTCCTTCCAATCAACATGGAATTCATGTGCTAACTTTCTGTAAAAATAATAAAAACACAGAAATTAATTTTATGGATAAGCTGTTCTAATAATACAATTTTTTTCCTCCAAAATATGACAATTATATTTTATCAAGTACAGCCATTTATACTTCATTAAATGTATATAATCTATTCAGACTATGTTTCAAATTTTTCAGTTACATTTAAAAAACAAAGTAATGCAAACAAATTACAACTCAAGAAGGATCTCAATGAAGGGACGCACACAATTTATTTCTAGACATAAGGAAGAAGTGGGTGAGTAAAAGAATAATAAATATAAGTTAAAGTAATATTATTACTATATTAAAAATGATTTAATAACAATTCACACCAGTGAAATTTCTTACCTATCATTGACTTTAGAAGGTATTTGAAACTATAACAGAGTCAATGCTTTTTTTTTTTTGTTCATGAATATTTTCACAAACAATAATCAAGTTAAAAAACATTGTCTTGAGAAGTTGCAATTGCAGACTTAAAAAATTATTCATATACAGAGATAGCACAGGAGATGAGGATCACAGAGAAAAGTGCTATGATACACAAGGGAAAAGGTGTTTATAAAAATCACCAGCCAAACATAAACCTGAGAAGAGACAAACTCAATCAAAAACATTATACTTCAAGGAAGCCAGAATCACAATAGAGACTGTAAAAGCAATGCATGTCCCTGAATTTACCAACAGAACCAAACCCCATAACCAATGAAAGTGAATACTCATAAGATAAGACACCACTGGGATGTTCCAATGTCAAGTTCTAAGGAATATTCTGATAAGAGTTCAAGTGATGAAGAAGAAGTAAGTCTAGTAGAACTACAAGAAGGTAGCCTATAGAACCTAATCGTTCAATAACCCCTTGTGGATTGTTAGGAAAAAGAAGTGGGATTCACAGGATGACCCCTCGCTCATATCGCCAAGTGATTAATTATCGAAAACTTAACAAGACTACTGTAAAGGAACAGTAGTAACCCAGACTTGAAGATATGCTAGATCACTTGGCAGGAGCCCCTGTTTTTTCTACCCTTGATTTAAATCTGGTTACCATCAGGTGAGAATGCAGGAGGATATAGAAAAGACAGCGTTTATGTTGGGCAGAGGGCATCATGAATTCACACTAATGCCGTTCAGGCTTAAGAATGTACCTCTTCAGCGATTGATGAATGAATTTCTCCAATGGCTAGGAGAAGACTATAGCCAAATCTACATGGATGACCTTATAGTCTTTAGTTCTTCCCCATCTCATAATATAGATCAGCTTGTATTGCCCAAGTTATATTCAAATGCATTCAGGAATTTGGTTTAATGTTGTCAAAGGAGAAATCCCATTTTTTTCAGGAGTAAATAAAATTTTTAGGACACCTCTTATTCGAACAAGGGGTAAAACCAGATCCAGCCAGAGTAGAAGCCATTTTGCAAGTAAATCCATCTGCTAACCAAAAGGAATTAAAAAATTTTCCCGTGATGAAAAATTATTATTGTAAATTTCTCCCAAACGCAGCTGATATAATCTCTACACTCACTCAGCTTTTAAAAAAGGGTCAGTCCTTTTACTTTACCAGGGAACAAATGGAAAGCTTTGATAGGGGCAAGAAAACTCTCACAGCAGAACCGGTCCCAGACTTTCAAAATCAATTTATATTGACAACAGATGCTAGCTAAAGGGCCCTTGGGACAGTCTTGTTGCAGGAAACAGATATTCTGGATAGACTGGCGGCATTTGTCAACAGATAGCTGTCAGAGCAGTCTATACTAGCCAAAACATATGATACCGTCTGGAGGGTATTTTTGCCAGGATGTCATGCTACGAGGTACCTTAAACCATCAAGTCTGACGTCAGGAGGGAATTTCAAAACGATCGTAGAAGCATTAAATGTTTGAAGTTAAACATAAATCCCCCCCAGGAACCCAAAAGAGCACAGAGCCATTGAACGCCCACATATTACTCTGGGGAACATCTTCGGTTGTTTGCATACCTAACTTGATCAGTGTTTGCATACAATAACACAATTCATTCTGCCACGGGGTTTACATCAGTAGAAGTTGTATTCAACCACCCGGTACAAAGAAGGGGAGATTTGCTTACAACAGCATACATGCATCTAAGAGACACTATAAAAAATGAAGGCAATTAGCCAACATTTCCCAGTGGGTGCACTCCTGATTTCTTAAAGAAAAACTTTCCAGGGCGAATCATATTTTCTTGGTGGTACCAGATGATTCTCACCAAGTTCCATTGGGTATGACAATACATTGTCAACCACTGTCCAGCCGTCGCAAGGGGGATCAGTGCTATAAAGGGCTTTTTAAAGTGGTAGCGCTACGAGAACACAACATAGTTATAATTCTACAAGGCTCATGCCTTCTCTAATATTTTTAAACTAATACTTTTTGAATATTAAAATTACCTGATGGAGTACAAATTTTATACTACTGCAACAACATCCTACTACGATAGGAATGGACAAACTATTCACAAAACAAGTTCTGACCAACCAATCATCTATAATTTTGGAAAAATGGGTCAAAACTGACAACTTAGAATTCAACACAGACAAGACAAAACATGATATTTACAAAAAAAACGAAATTACCCAACTTAAACATAATACTATACTCCAAAAGGCTACAACAAACAGAAACAATGACTTTTCTAGGTCTAGCATTTGATAGGAGGCAACTGGAAATAACATACAGATACGGTTGTAAATAAATCACTGAAGATAATAAATGCTCTTACTATTACCGCAAGACTCACTTGAGGGCTGGGGAGTCAGGTTCTAATAGTCATCTATGAAGACACAATAATCCCAAAACTGCTGTATGCAATACCTGTATGGGAATAATGTGCCAAGAAGCGAGCCAATCTCAACAAACTACAACTAGACTAAGATCAATGGCAATAACAATAAGTAAAGTCTTTAAGACCATATCTTATGATGCTTCTTGCATGTTAGCAGGCATCTTGCCCATGCATCAGAATTCTTTACTGTTCGATCTTTAGGAACAAAGAAAATAATAAAGTACATATGTAGGAACTGTAGTGGTTAGGATAGAAACTAGGATATGCCTTGAGATCCAATAGATATTGCCAGGGACCGAGCTAATAAATCAGTGAATACGCTTCAAGTGTTAAACTTGTCAAACTTATATATCAGTCAGTAGGCCACAGGGATCGTTGTGTTCAAACTGATACATCAGTTCATAGTCCTTAAAGGGTTAAGTGAAGAAAGAAACTCTCATAAGATTTGGAAATTATGCCATTGTATCTATACATTTCTTAAATTAATGATAAACAATGGTTGAAACATTAGAACCTTCAGTCATAAGGAAGCTACAAATACATTTTAATACAATTTGTGATAAAATTAAAATTAGGTTCAGTAAGGTTAAGTAACATACAAAACTGATCTAGTAGAGATAGCTCAAAAAAGGGGGCTGGCATACAAAAGATTGATCAGATTTCTCAAGTAGGTTGTAAGAATAGCCCTTCTTCAGAAAAATCCAGATTTCTGACATCCTACACCAGTAGGTTTTCCACCATCTTAAAAAAAAACTGCTAAGAAAAGACACTTATTTTTGTTTTTCCAAATTAAACTGGCTTGCAACGCACTTAATGCAAATAAAAGTTATTAGCAATGTTAAAGAGCCTTGGCTGTTCACTAACTGTAATAAGAACAAAAACTATTCATGTCACATTGAAAATATTTGCTGTAAGTCAATTGATAAAAAATGGATTTAGGGCAACAAAAATTTCATAATTCATCTACCATAGGTCATTGATTAAAAGGAAATGAAATAAATGAAAGATATACTGGTGAAAATCTAAACTAAATAACAGTAAACGATGGTGGTTGTAGCTTAATTTACCTTCCAACTCTTTCTAACCCTTTTTCGGGATCAGATAGTTCAGGCCGAGATTTTAAAATATCCCTGGAAGTTCGTGGAGGTGTTTTCCACATTTTTCTGAATGTTTTTGCTTCATCCTCAGTCATGGGGCCAGCAAGAGCTTTAACTTCAAGTGAAGGGACAACTTTTGTTGGTGAAAGTATTTCCTGAAAATAGATTAATAAACATAAAATACAAAATGAAGCATATCAATTTTTTTTATACAAAAATTGATTTATAATAACCCATTTAGTATTAAGAATAAATAATCTTTTTTAACACGTTATCCACCCACGAATTCTTACGTTCTGCTATACCTAACCTTTGTATTGCTTTTAGACCTCACAACACACTATCTAATATTTACTTAAGTAACACCCTATCTCTATTCTACACCGATCACATGTCATATACCACATCCCTTGCTCTATCCCCAATTGTAATTCTGCTTACATCAGTGAAACCAAAACCTCATAAGAGACCGCATCAAACAACACAAATATTCTGTTTTCTCACATAATCATTTTGCATCAAAAACTTTCAGAACATTCTCTATCTTTAAATCATTCCTTCGATTATCATAAAACATCTATACTAGCTACAGTTCGTAACCATGATAAAAGGAAGCAATCTCTGAAAGCTTCTATATCCAATTAGAACCTTCTCACGTCAATTTAAAAACCAACAAGCACAACTTATCGTTAACATATTCTTTTCTTAATTTTCCTTACCCACGTTATTAGTTATGTTCACCGTATATTATTATTGTTATGCTTTCTATTCACTTCTTTTCTCTAACTTTATATTTTGTTTCTTTATTCTAATATTATGGTTACATATTTCATTAGTTACATATATTTTTGTTCTCTCAATTTTAATTTTTATTTATTTACTTAATTTTTTCTTTCCATAATTTTAATTTTTAAATTATTAATAAACTAAAATATGCATATTCCTTTGCATTATATAACTTTAAATTTTTATTTCCTTAATTATGTTATTTTTACTTATTTATTCAATTAACTATATATACATTTTATTTCCCACTTCTTTCATCACTTTATTTTTATTAATTTCATTCTGTACAATTATTTAATATATGTCATTCTGTTTATATTTTGATTTTTTGTATTTATTGGTTGATATCTTGTTCTTTGTTATTAGCTCTGATGAAGGCTAGAAATTATGGCCGAAACGTTGGCACTATTAAGTTATTTCAACTTATTTGTGTTATATTCTGACCGAACCCCCCCAACCATCTTCTCCTCATACACAGTATTTTTGTTTTATTTTTACAAAATGTAAAAAAACAATTAAATCACTATTAAGTAATTTCGACATTTAAGAAGATAAACAAACCACTCAATCATTGCATCTTAGACTCTGGTTCTTCAAACTGAAAAAACAAAACAAGAAACAACAGGGCATTGACCATTACATGGATATACCAAAGAGATTTTATCATACTTGTACCCCAACTGATTCCACAACGGAATATTTCCTCTAAATGAAGAATATACAAAAGTACACAGTATAATTCATGAAATTCAGTGTCTTTTCTTCTTCACATTTCTATATAGTAGAAATAAAAAAAAAATTAAATCCAACTTGATATTTTTTGATTTGTGCATAATATTTGTTTGTTAATTGTTAATAGATTTTGTTATAAACTAATGTAAAGTATTCATCATAAACAAGTAATTCTGTAACTTTATAATCCAAATAAATATTCACAACTTATTTGCGCAAGATTACTGCAATATGAAAGCAAACAAATCATCAAATTAATATACAATACAGGATGTAATTAAAAATAATCAAAATGAAACTTACAGGAGGATTACTTGGTGTAAATGGTTCTCCAACTAACGGTTGTAAAACATTATTGTCTGATCTTAAAATGGGTATATAATATAATGTCCCAAGGGATCTAATAATTTCAGGCTTATAAAATATCAAATGTTCTGGAGCTCGGGTACAGGCAATCTAAAAAATAAAATTAGTAGTAGAGTAATGTAACAAACTCATAATCATATAGCCAACAACTTAATACTGAATTTTAAAACCATATACATTATTAAGATACAGTAGCATATTGTTTTGACTTTAACAATAAATCTATAGCAGCCATCCCATAATTAGTAAAATATAT
>NW_027107551.1:904034-904879 GCF_000696795.3 Halyomorpha halys | reverse complement strand
TATATCCAATATAAGTTTCTTTAAACCATTAAGTAAGATAAGTCAATCAATTGAACTGTTAAATAAGACGTCTTGATAAGCAGGTCTGCATCTCAAGAATATAAAAGGAATTATTAAGTATTAGTTTAATTTGATGGGAGCAAAGGGACTTGGTTTGTCCTAAGAATAAAAAGGTTACTAAAAAGGCAGCATTAGCAGATCTCATGGTGAGAAAATCAGAAACCACTAACTTCATTAATAGTATGCTGAATGGGGAGGAGCTTGTTTAATTGAAGATTAATAAACAAAAGGGAGCGGAAGATGGAAAATCTCAAACAATCAGAACCAAGGAATGGCTAACAGCTAGACTTTTTTGAAAGGAAAGAGAGGGTTTCAATACTGAGGATTCATTTGGAGCACTTCACATAAACTATTCTCCAGCAGATCAACAACGAAGATCACTAGCAGTCATATAGAACAACACAATATAGCAAGCCAAGCTTTAAAATCACAATTGTATAATTATTAAAGACCATTTAACAATAAGTTAAAGAAATATCTATATTTATTAAATATAAAGTTGATTTATATAATACTAAAGACTGATAGTAATGGTTAGCCAAACAAGTTAGGGATTAATAGTAATGACGAATAATCATTATCCATTGTTTAAGAACATTGGAGTAGTCAACTTTTTATAAGAATATTTGATAAAAATAATTAGTGATAGTTTTATTTTACCATTGAATGCCAAATTATACCTACTTATAAATAACTAATAATGTATTAGAACTCATTTATCTGTTAATGGTTGATGAATAAAATTATGAGCGTTAATATGTATTTAGATATATTTAGTAAATTTA
>NW_027107551.1:875732-903974 GCF_000696795.3 Halyomorpha halys | reverse complement strand
TAATTAACCTAATAAAGACTAACTTTATTAGGTTAAATATATAAACATTTATTAAAGGAGATAGATCAAGAAATTATAATTAATCTACTTTTAATCTCTAGAATTGGGGTTATTCAAACAAAAAGTTCATTAACATTATTTATAAGGTTATTCTGTAACTTAAGGAGCTATAAAAATACTGGTTATTAGTAAAAGTATTGTCATTACATTTAATTATGTTTGTACAATTATTGCTGCAATCTGTTTCTCATGTTTTAATGCAACAAAGAAGAATAAATATATAAATATTATTTTATGTACTTTTTTTTTTTTAATTACAACAATCTTTGGAACTTTGATATTTCAGACTTATATACTGGTATATATGAAGTTTCCAATGCATATTTATACTGCAAGAAGAAAGAACTAAAAATATTTTTAATATCGAGATATTGTAATTTTTCTTAAAATAGTTCAAAACATAGTGTTCATAAAAAAAAAAAAAAAAAAAAAAAAATTGTCAATAGAAAGCCATCAAACTGAAGATACTTTCTGCAAATTTTTTTTTTACTGATTGGTCCTTCTGTTTTTCTACATAAAATTTAAATATACTTGGTTAAATATTCTTCATGTGTATGGAACAGATGTGTTTAATACAAATTTTATGCAGGTGGAACAGCAGGTGTTTGAGCAAGGTGTCCGTTCACATCTGAACAGAAATTCATGATCCCATCTAGTGGCAAAGATAAGAAGTAGGAGGCGTGGGAAACCATCTTGGTCCCTACAAAGGTGAGAGCAGTGAGTAGCTAATATTGACCTGTACAAGTGAAGAGGGACAGATGAGTGAGAACCAGGACTGATAAGTGAACTCAGGCTATCTTAGGTCAATTTTTTGCTGATAGACAACTAACACTCGGGATGAGTGAATAGTTAATTAACACAGCCAGGCAGGGAACAGGATCAGGATAAGACGACTAAACACAGAATAAGAACTAATCTTCAAGCTCCAAAGAAGATCTCAATCAAGTAAATTGTAATACATTCCCTTAATCAATTTAATAAATAATCAAAATTATAACTAACCAAACTAATAGACATTGTAACCACTTTTGGTAGTTGTTAAATTGTTTCAGTTTGTTAAATCGTAAAACAAATTGAAAAGATTAAAAGAATAATAGAGGTTTATTTCATTTTGTTCACCATTATTGTAATTTATTTATAATACAGTCCACTTATATATTCAAACCAGCTATACCAGCATATAACAATTAATTTGGGTAATAAACCCCGACTTTTACTTCGGGGAATACCTGAATTACACAGCAGGGCACAGCTTCTTCTTCTTCTTCTGGCACGAGACTGTAGAGGTCCAAGGCCTTGTGCGATGTACTACGGAAATATATCACTCATTTCTTGATGAGGTTTTCATAGAGTGGGTTCGTCATTCCCACGTCTATTTTTGTGAGTCCCACCCATTGGCTAACAGGCCTCACAAATGCCCGAGGGGAGGCTGTGAGTGAGTATTATGTAATTATATGCTTGAAAAAATCCTAGTTAGGGCTAGGACTCGAACTCACAACCTATGGGTTGGTAGACAGGCGTGTTACCATCGCCCCCAAGCAGGGCACAGCTAGTTAATTTAATTTACTTTAAATTTTCATTTAAGTCATAGAACAAAGGGATGTTATGACAATTACTGGTAGTGATGTTGAAATTTAATCATAACTTTACAGTGAAAATATTCAATTGACAAACTATCATGTGACATTAATTACTCAGAGAAAACTAGAACTTGCATAAATACCTTTGATTTCAATAGAGGTCAAGCCAGTTTTATATTTGGCCTTAGCCCATTTACACCTCAGTCTCTTAGACACTTTAGCCATGTTAAGTTCAATTTTAAATAGTGTACAGTAAATATAAATACATATAGCTAGGGGAAGGAAAGTATAACCCTAATTGAAAAATAGACCTCAGTGAAAGGAGTCAGGCTATCTTAGTACAGTTCATAGTGAATTTGAGTCAGTATATGTATGGTTCAGAGAAGATAAGTGAAATTATGTTGGAGGATAGCTGTTTAAAACAGTCCTAGTATAATCATAAAAAGTAATAAAAGAACAGGAAATGTATACTTTGTACGATATATCAAGTATTATAAACCTTATTTTGCTTTTTACAAGTATTATATTTTTAAACATCAGGTATAAGAACCACATCCATGTTTATACTAAATCAAAGGATTCACAAAACCTAACTCTGGACTTTCCAATGGAATAAGATGATTTTTTTATGGAGTCTGATAGCAAATTAAATTTTATTTTAAGAACATACATGAATCGCTAAAAATCACCTGTTGGTGATTTAAAAAATTATTTTTTATGAAAACTTGTATACAAATGGAGTGGAAATTGAAAAAAACGAAATCATTTCATAATTCAATTTTCCTTAAGGATCCATTATTGTAATTGAGGTATTCAGTTATTGAGGAGTAATCATTTTGACAGGCATTGGAGTCTCCTCAGCTCATAGATAAATTATTATGATGCCTAACTGTAAATTGAATTCTGAAAAATTTGTTCTTAACATTTTTTTTGATTTTCCACGCTGTCAGCACACAAATTATCAAAACGGTAAATTGGTGATACACAGTTAAATAAATAATAAGGAATTGTAATAGGAGTAAGGGGGGATAGGAAAGCTGAAGCCCACTGAACAATATGAAATGGAGGAAGGAAATTCAGTGAAATTTCAAAAATACCGATTATTATAATAATGTTTTTTTTATAAGGCCATGAAACATCATCAGTTAATATTAGAAGAACCAGTAAAAAAAAATATTAGATTGTATAATCATGTATTGTTATTTTCCTTCTTAATTCTAACATAAGATAACAAAACTAAACATAAATTCCATTGTGGCATACCAGTCAACTAGCATTGTAAAAAAGGATGTTTATGGAAAATCCTTAATGTAATAATGACTGATTATCTTTTCAATAGCAGATAAAATCTTAAAAGAATAATACATTTTTTTGGATTATTTAATATTGTTTAAATGTTTTATAGAAAATGTAGTAGATATACAATAACTTTTTAGAGTCCTTATTCAGTAATTCAGTTAAAAAAACCACAAAACATTCATGTATCAGCATACAGGAAAAATTCAGTATTATATAAGCACACAATGGCGTCAACAGTTATCATGGTTAAAAAAGATGTATTTACACGTTATTTAGCTAATTCAGGGGTACCCACAAGATTTATCACACTTTTACAAAATCTGTTTATTTTATAATGGCCAACGAAGTGAAAAGTGCATTAAAAAAATACATTATTTGGGCATCATTATATTTTTATAATTCATTTTTAACTGACCACTTTACTACAGAACAGTGAAATCAATTATAAGTTCTTATTGTAAGGACAGTAAAAGCGCTAGACAGAAAGTTCAAGCCCGATAATCTTAGTAGAGCTGAGGAAGTGGCTTGTTTTCTCCTAGTAACAGGACATAATCTGCTCCATAAACACCTTCATCAAATAGACAATGTTGATTCACAGAAATGTCCTCTATGTAAAATGGGAGACATGGATGGAGATCATCTTTTGATGTATATTGGTCTGGAAGATATTCAGCAGAACGCGGACCAATTAAGGGCAAAAGTAAACTTGTATTGGGCTATGAGAGGGAAAATGGCATAATGGCCTGATTCCTGTGGTGTAGAAAAAAAATTCAGTTTTAGAGGTATGTTTTCCTTTACAATAGTATCATTATTAGTATGTGTTTACATGTAAGAAATAGTAAACATAATAATAATAACTCGTTATGTTTCAATTTTGCACTCCAAAAAAATCTATAGTGGATATAAATTTAGTATGGGGATATATAATTGTATATGTGGCCTGCAGAGTTCCAAATTGGCCCACAAGATCATTTTTGTTAGCTACTCCTGAATTATTTAAATTAAAAGAAAAGAAAATATAAAAAACAAAAATTATGTTTTTCCAGTGAAGCCCCCAGGGTCAAGGTGTTATATATATAAGAACTTGTAGAACCTATATATAAGAACTTATAAGAACCTATATATAAGAACTTCTTATAACATAAAAATAATAAAATATATAGGATTACATCTATGGGCATCAATCCATCCTTATTACGTCTGGCCTTATCACATTGAGGATAGCACACAAGAACCTTAACAACTTCCAGAGCTCCAAGCTTGCTGGCAAAATGTAATGGCGTTTCATTACAACCTTTGTCTGGCATGTTCAAATACAGATCAAGTAACACATTGATTCGTTCTTCGTTACTTGCTTTATTATTTCCATACAAACGATGGAAAAATTCAGGATTCGAAATCACTGAGAGAATATAATGGCACATAACTGCAGAGTGTGACTTGGCAGCTACGTGCAAAGCATTATAACGAGATCCTTCCTGTAACAAATAAATCTTTTATTTAACTTAAGAAATTATGAGAAGTATTCTTAATTACTAATAAATAATAAAGTTAAGAGGATAACCAAATAATTAAACAGGAAAAAATTGCAGTTTTCAATTTGGTAATAACAAAAAACAAATTCATACTAATGCATTTTAATTAGAGTGAAATGGACAACTACAGATAATGCTAAATGAGTTGCATATATCTATATACAGAGGGAATAAGTTGATATGTCAAGTAATCAATAATGAACGAACTCCCTTGTTTATTTATTTTTTTTCAATTGTAAACTTACCAATTAATATCTAAAGACTGCACTCTCTATCACCCTAATTTTACCCATTCTGATTTTATGGAATTCAGTTTTGGCAAGTAAAAATTTCCTCACAGCTTTTAAAATACACTATAACTTTTTTTTTTACTTCTGTATATTAATCGAAAATATTTTATTGGTAGATTAATTATTGAAGGGTACAGGGGAAAACAATCAGTCACATTTTATACTTTTTTATTCAACAAATAGGGAAAATCTAACTTTTTTTAAATATATACTTTTTAACAGTAATACATATAAGTTTCTTCATTTCATTAAATGAATGAATAGTGGAATAGAAAGTTAATATCAAACCCCAGCAGTTGGCATTGATAGCCCAAATGTTAAAAAAATTAACTCCTATTGTTATTCCCTGGCACTCTTCAATTATACTTTTGATTAACAAACAAATTAAATGAATGTAAATTTTTATATGGCATAGGCAAGTGGCGGCCTCATCACCCGGTAATTTACCACAATAAGCCACTGCAGTACACAACAGCAAACGGAACTCAAGATCACCTATAGTACTTACCCTAGGGTTATCTTTCCTAGGAAACCGCCCAGGACGGAAAAGTAAGTCAAAAGGCTTTGAGGTAGCTCTATCTGACATGAGGATGACAACCCGCTTCCCTTAAATCCTATGAAGTTATAATTCTTTTAAGGGACAGCTGGACTGTTTTTTGTGAATTACCTAAGCGAGTCGAAGAAACTTTTAAATGATTAATGTTAGTTATGTATGTGAAATGTGAGAGGATTTGTGCCGGCTGGGATAAGTAGGAATCAGGAAGGTGTATTGCTCCAATATGGTGTGGATATTGCAGCACTTCAGGAGATAAAATGGAGAGGGAAAGAAATAATTGATATGAGATCATAAATGATAATAAGTAGTGGCCTAACTTTGAAGAATTTATTGAACCACTATTAGTATGTTCTGAAAGCACAAAATTTAAAATGAAATTAGAAGCATAGAGTCTCACTTCCCCCATAAAGAAATACATAAGGAAATATAGTTGTCCCCAGATCGAAAAAGTAGAAATCAAATAGGTCATGTTCTCATTGACTGACACTGTTTTGATATAAATATGTGAAAAGCTATCAAGCAGCTGATGCAGATACAGAACATTTCTAGGTTAAAGTTTCGTACAGATACAGAATAAGATGTGGAGTTTGATTTAAAGGGAAAAATAATGCATAAATACCTAATTAAAATTTTTTTAAATCTAGAACAAGCTGAGAAATTGTTCAGGAGTCATTTATTAAGAGAAATGATGGAAATAGAGAAATAAATAATCATTGGGAACAGATTAAGTCATTAATAATTAATTTATCACATCATAAAAATTAATTAATAACATAAAATATAACCTGAAGGATGGAAGGAGTATCACCACTACCAATCAGATAACGAGGATTTTCATCAATCAACTTCTTCACCAAATCAATATCCCCAATCTCAATCGCCTTTCTGAACTTTACCAAATCCTGAGATTTAGGTCCCTTGTAGAATGCCTTCTCTGCGTTATTTGAATGTTCGATGAAACTTTTTGCACCACCTAATGTGGCAAATTGAACAGCATCTTCTTTACATACAAAAGACTTCATTCTTGCTTTCTTATTTTGTTTAAGAATGCGAAGTGCTTCAGCTTTGTCAGTGTACACTAGAATTTCTAAAAAAAAAAAAAAAAAAAAAGAAGAAAATAAATATTATATATACACACAAATTCTTTTTAATGTTATTTGTATTTGGTTAGTTTATTGGGGTTGCTATAGTTACTTTTTCATCATTATGATATATGTTCTCAATTTATGTCATGTTTTTATTTATCGTTAAATTAAAGGTAATTATACTAACATTAACATTAATAAATGTACCTAACTACGAATTTTTATATTAATAAATGAAATGATGAAATTTATTGCAAATTTCAAAATGATAAAAACTGCAATAATTAAATTATTTCAGATATATTTCAATATAGGTGAAAACATTAGTTATTTATATTTATTTGACAAGAGACTTAAAATATCACTACAATATACATATATAATTAGAGTAAAAATATTTAAATTTTTTTACCAGACTATACACCTACACACACACCCATGTGGAGTAGCTAGTCTCCCATCGGGCGCCTCCCCAGGAGGTGGATACGAGGATTCTCACCAGATATGGCGAGAATCGGGGAAATAAAATATCTGGAGTGGACCAAAACTAGATTCAAATCCAGGCGGCCTACTGGTCAGCATCTGTTCCTCAAGTTAGAGGCGGCTGTTTCCTTATGAAACAGAACAAACCCGAAATTCACAAGAGCACAAAGATCATCTATCATTGATTTGACATTTGTCAGTTGACCCATGCATCGGATCGCTACTTGGAAGGTTTGTAGATTTTATACAAACAGTGATCACCAGGTTATTTATATTGATCACACTGCATATGTCTACAAGAAAGAAGAGTTGTTGATGGAGGACTAATGGCAGAAACACAAAAACTTTTGATGACGCTTTATTCACTTTAATGCTAGAGGATGAGTGTGAATTAAAAGGGTCAGCCAAGGAAAAGTATACTGACCTCTTTTATATCTGGGGCTTGTGATGCAGCTATGACCCGTTCAAAACCTGGCAAACATCATTCCTCAGTGTACTGGTGGACAGATACTATTGACAATCTTCGCCGGTGTTGCGACCAAGCAACAAGACATTACCAGCAAGCGAGACGTCTGCCAGAGTTTTCTGTGCTGCAAGAAGAGTTCAAGAGAACTAGAAGAAGCCATTAAAGAAACCAAACGATGGTGCTGGAGAGAACTCTTGATGAGATGGATGCAGACTATTTACATAGTCTCACCTTTACAGGCATGATGCAGCTCCCCATGAGATCAATGTTTTAGACAGTATTGTCAGAACACTATTCCCTGAACAGACAAATCCTACTGAATGTATAGACAATACATATACAACGGATCTTCCACTAATCACCCAGGAAGAGATAGAGGACATTGCCTCGGACCTACAACATAACAAGGCACTAGAATTGGACGGAATTCCTAATTGTAGCTCTGAAGGTGTCTCTCAGAAAATGGCTGGATCTTTTCATCGCTCTCTTTAATTCTTGTATTCATGAAGGCTCAATTCCTAAATCTTGGAAGAGACAGCACCTCGTACTTATTCCAAAGATTAAGGGAAGACAGGAAGACCTGTCAACCTATCATCCAATTTCTTTATTGGATACTATGGGTAAGGCATTTGAGAAAATCCTTTTCCTCAGGCTACAAAAGTTCACGGAGGGAGTTAATGGCCTTTCGCGGGCTCAATACGGATATCGTAAAGAGCGATCCACAAAAGATCCTGTTGGATTGGTAGTCGAGATGTCCTGCACAGCAATTGCAGGAGCAAGGTGGAGGAGAGGTGCTAAGTGTGGGTTATGCAGCAATCATCACTTTAGACGTTAAGAATGCTTTTAACACTGCAAGATGGACCTGTATAATAGATGCCCTAAGGAATATGGCGGTGCCAGCCTATCTTTTTTAGAATTTTCACAGACTATTTCAAAGATAGAGTTCTGTTTTAATTTTGAGATGTTGGCCAAAGAAGATACAAGGTGACTGGTGGAGTCCCACAGGGCTCGGTATTAGGGCCTCTTCTGTGGAACATGATCTACGACGCAATCTTCAAATTGACAATCCTGGAGGGAGCCACAGTTGTGGGATTCACAGATAAAGTTGCAATTGTAGTGGCGGCAAAGAAGTTACTTGGAAGAAGTTACCCTCATTGCTGACCAGGCTGTTGCTACGGTCCGAGGTTGGCTGTCTTCGGTAAGCCAACAACTTGCAGATCACAAGACCGAGATTCTCCTCGTAACTAGCAGGAAGCAAACTGAGTCCATCACTGTTACGGTGGGTAGGCATAAAATGTGAAAACCATATGAAGAAAGCGAGGTGGCACTCAGCCATTTCACTTCATGAAGTAATGCCTAGCGGCGGTGGTTTTAGTGGGTAAAAATCCCAAATACAGATAGGTACGGGCCTATCCATGTCTTTTGAAGATTTCCACCGACCCTCATAAAAAAACACACACTTATTTAATAGTGATTTAAATCATGTTTAATAGTACCTGAGAAACAATTTTACCAAAAGAAAAAAAAAAGATAATTTTTTTCAAAACAGTAAATCATCAATTACTCACTTTATTTTGGCAAATACCATAGAAACAGTTATTCTTACAAAGAAAATAATTATTATCTAGTTTTACATGAATTTAATAAGCTACATTTTGAGTTCTTTAAAAACTTTATCAAAGGAAAAATAAATAAAAATATGAAGGTGGTTGGACTTCTAGGTCCCTCACCTCAGAAACTCAACCCGCAGTAGTGAGAAATACAAACCATAATAATAAAATTCTGGAGTGACATTAGAATCATTGCGATATGATTTTATTCCCAACGCTTCCAGTAATAGTTTTATAAAATAGAATGCTATTCATCAGATAAATTTGGGACTTTGTATAAAAACAATATTTTTTACATTTTATACGATAAGAGTCCCCTGGGTTCTTGAATTTTGATTCAATGAACCCAGAGACTCTTATCATTATCTTATTATTTAGTGTAAACAAATATAAAAAAAATTAACTGATAAGTATTTGTACACCAAAACAGACATATATTTAATGAATAAGTATTAAAACACTGACACACATTTAAATTAAAGAAAAATGAAACTTAACCTGAAGACTTGACGAGTTCACCATCTGGTGGTATATAAATTCCATAGTATAAATTTTCATCATCTGTCTTGAGCACTGAGCATGCAGAAGTTGCACTATGTGATACTGACAAGCTTTGTTTACTTGTAGATTGGCCCATTTCTAATAACAAATATTTCATTAAGTACAACACAAAAATAATAATGAAAAATTTTACTAGAAAATGTCTGTCCCGCTATATTTTGAAATAAAAGAAAGATAATTACTATGAAAATTAAACTTTTATGGTGACTTAAAATAAATACATGAAAAATCACAAAAAAGGTAGACCATTCAGTGGATTTTAGTATTGTTGACAATGTTGTTGTCCCGCACTATAGGTTAAAAATTTGGATTATTACATCAAAAACAACTCAGCAAAAAATCAGAACTATTGGATCCGACACAAAGATCAGATGTATATAGTAACTGAACCAAGAGTAAATAACAAGTTGATGAAGTTCCTTCAGAGACTATATCTGCTGCAACAAATTCCGCTCTATAGAAAAAGATGGATCCATACAATATGCTTCAATGATTCTGAATCTTAATAGAAAGCAAAAAAGTAACACACATTTATTATTCTAGAGTTTATTTTGATTGGTTTTAGATTACATTTATAAATTAATAACATTTTGCTTTCATCCATAGATTTATGAATTAGTAAATAGATTGAAGAGGAAAAACATATTCAGTGAAAAAAAAATAATTTAGAATGCTGTTTATACAATGACTCGATTCAGTAATAAAGAGATACTCATTGAAAATAAAGTGTTTATTTCTATCATTTCAGAATTAATGATAAATACTTCTTTCTATAATAATAAAGAACAAGATTAATTTCTAACCGGTAATGGATGTAAGGGTTGGGCTTTCAACCGCTTCCTCGCCTGTAGTAAGTTCTTCTGGAGTTTTACCGCTCCCTATAACAATAAATAACACATTTTTTAAAAATAATATAACATTGCAAGACAAATTAAAAATGCAATTAACTATTGATGACGACCCACTTAAAGTTTCCTTAATTTCTTGAACAAGCATGAATGGATGTTAATAACCTGCCTTAGAGCTATATAACAATGAATATACTGTTCTACTCCATCATGGTGACATAATTTCTTATCTCGTTTTTTTATTGGCAAATGTGTTCTCTTCAGTTAGCCAACTGTAGTCAGTGAAAATATAAAATTAAATTTATCTTTGACCAATCGACAACCTCCATTTTTTGACATGAGAATATGAAAAATTAAAGGAAAAATAACACTAACAGAATTCTAAAGATAGATAAATAAATAGTGGAGATATGTGGGTTTCAAACACAGAGCATTAAGATACCAACACATTGAAACACATCAAATATCAGTCCAGGAACTTTTCAAGAAGGTTTTTATGTATAGCGGATCAACAGTTTGTTAATAATCGTACCCTACCACATTTAGAATTAATTTCCAAACAAACTTAAAATTCATGCCTAGTAAATTAATTTTCATAAATTAAACTACAATCAAAAGAATAATAGGTTTAAAATGATAAGTAAAAATATAAAATAAAGTAAACACATTAAACCAATCACCTGACTGCTTATTTTTTAGAGTGCGTCTTTTGCGGACCATACCTGAAAAAGAAGAAAAATATGTACAGCATAATGGTTTTAAAAACTTAGTTATTGATAGATAGGCAAATACTCAGAATGTAAAGTTAAAATGAATAAGAGCAGAAAGTATAGAAAAATATGCATTGAAAATAAGTCACAACATATTAATAATATTAAAAAAATCACAAAATACATTAAAAAAATGTCTTAAGTTAATTGTTTCTAAGGAAAAGTCAAACAAATTAGGACTTAATATTGCAAATCTTAATTTTATTTTATATAAAAAAAACTTTATAAATTGGACAAGCTGTAACATTTACGTCCCTCTTTTAATAGATTTCATTATGATAATTTTTTCTTTGAGTTGAACAATACTATTGTTTTTTGTTGTGAATCAATCAGCCACATATAAGAACAATAGGCAACACAGATAAATTTTTAGCTATTAAGTGAATAATATTTTTTGAGTAATGGTTTTGTTCAATTTAAATTTTATACACTCAACCAATATTTTAGAATGGCATGGTATATTTAAAGAGAAGTTGTTCAGATTAGAAGAAGTTATTATCAGTAAAGAAAATACACTTGGCCTGAGTTGTAGACCTTTATCAGGACAACAGATGAAGGAATTCTACACCACTGATCGCACACCTCACCCCTTTCCCAACCAACTTATTTATGAATATAATCTACCGTTAACTCCATCTGCATCATCGTATAGAATAAATAATAGTACAAGTATACAAGTGTCAATCTAACATGGCCTGTAAATCTTCACGCACTTATACCTACACAAGGTTATAATCTGACTCTATGAACTGATATGTAATTTTAATAATCAAGGTTAAGCACTCAACTGAAAAGAATTTGTTTATCTCTTAAGCGAGTATAAGTACCCAACTGTGTTTATTCAATAATTGAAGAAAAATTAATAAATAATAATAGATTGTAAATCACAATGACAGAACATTGTGTATAAGTGACTACACGTCCAACTGCAATGTTGGAGTGACACTTGTGAACTAATACCTAAATAATAATTGAGTATAAAAGACATTGTTTTATCAATCAATAGGCAAAAAGCAAAGAGACTGTTTCCAACTGATAGCAATAATTGATAGTCTAATCTTTTTTTATCACTAAACAGCCAAAAACAGCAATTTAACTAAAAAGATATTGTAATAACAACTAATAATACTAAATATTTCATAATCCAGTGAACTGCATTAATTTTATTATTATATAATAAAATAATATGAAGTAATTCTAAAACCTGTTATCAAAGATGCTAAGATACTTAAGGCTAATGGCTAGTCTATTTAATTACTACACCATTTCTCCTGTTTTTATACATCTTATACGATTTTATAATATCCTATTATTACGTTATGACTTTTAAACATTCAAGGAATTCATTTTTTTAAATAAAAAATTTACAGGGAGAGAATCAGTGTAATTTCTAAAAGACACAGTAAACAAATGGCACAATAGCAGTCAGCTTACCCAGTAAATCTACTTTTTATAACATAAATAGGCACTCCACAAATTAAAAAACAAAACAAAAACTTCAAACTGAATCGAACATAAAATACGGTACAATAAAAATCTAATAACCGCGAGGAGGTTTCGTTTTCAAACCCGCACAAATGTCAGTTAGAAGTGATACAGTAATATTCAGTAAACAAAATTAATATACATGTATGTACTTAAGGTACTAGAATGGTATAAAAATATTTTATTGCAATCAAAAAATACTAATTATAAAAAACGTAACTAAATATTTCATAATCGTGGGTATCTGTAATAAAATTAAACTAAGCTCCACAGTAAAAAGGGATGTATAAGAACAGTGAAATAAACCAGAACTTTAACTAGCACATTAAACCATCAAAAAATGTTTAAAAAAATAAAATCGTGATGAATAAGAAAATAAGACTTTCAAAATAAATTGAGCATACTCGCTACTAAGCACAGTATAGTAAAATTCAAACAACGCAGCCAAGATTTCCACTTTAAACCTAGCCTATAGCAGTAGTAATAGTTTTAAAAAATGTTTACTTCTAAAAATAAATATTGTTATGATATAAATGATACTTTTATAAAGTTTATAAAACGGTACATTTCAATGAAAGAAAAATCTTCACTATAATAGACGTTTGTGTTATGAATTAATAGTAAAGAATAGGAAAAGCGAATTATGAACCTTATAAAAATAATAAAATTAGTTAAACCAACAAAACTAGATGAAATACACTCACTTTCAATATCGTTCCAATATCAATCAAACGTATATCTTATTGAAAACTTTGAGGTTATCGTCAAACCGGTTCAATTGTAAAACGGAATGTAAACTTTTTAAGTTAAAATAGTCTACAAATACATCATGTTAAACAAAAGCTTCATAGAGAAAATCTATTTGCTTCGTATTAATGGCTTCCAAAAGAAACAGATCTTGTGCTGAACAAACCAATAACCGACGCTAAAATCAGCAAGTCACGACAGGATACAGTGATACCAGCTTTCCCGAAAAAAAATAACGGAACTTACCTTTTGTAATACCATCAATAATTTTAAAACCAAAAAAGAGACATTTCAGATTTTAGAATCTACTTTTAACTTCGAAAAAAGTAGTAAAAATTTATTCAATGGCGTTATTATACTCAAAATTACTTATACGTTATTTAGAGAGGTTAGAGGTTTGTTCCAAGAACTATTTTTAACTGCCCAGAACTGTACAGAGCTTGTTCAGTAAAGGTCTTGAGAGGGGAAAAATTCATACCACGCATGCTCCGTACAGTTGCGAACAGTCAGAAGTGATTGTTGGAACAGAACTTTGTTTTCTAAAAACGTTTAGGAGAATGTTAAATTTCAGGTAATACTTCTGAGTAGTGATACCGCTTTCCAAAAGTAAATCTTCGTATTTTGGGGTGAAAATTCTCATACACCCTCGTATCCACGCCTTCGAAAAATCGTGCTATTGTATGCTCAGTGATTAAAAAAAAAAATCAGACCCTTGTTTATTAGCTCAAAGTAAAGCAACCATCGATTGCATATGCATAATACAAGCGGTGTTAGCACCTGTAAGATGATAAAAGTAAAAGTTTTAATATAAAAAAAAACATACAGTGACTTTTTTTTTTTAATAATAATTTATGCATTAAAAAAACCCTATTACTTCAAAAATAAAAAGTATATTTATAACTTAATAACTACAAATAAAATTCTAATCAAAAACTTTTTAAAAAACACAGAAAAAAGTATTTACAAACCTTGCGTTTTATTTATTTTTTTAAATTTAATATTTTGCATGATGTCTGTTGGCATCTATTACCGCTTGTATACGTCTCGGCATTGAGTGGGTGAGGTTTTTAATTAAATCCATGTTAATTTTTTCCCATTCTTGCTATAAAAGATCCTCTAGGTAGTGTCTTCCGGTTATTTGAACATTTTTATCTAGAATATGCCTCAAATTTTCAATTATGTTTAAGTCAGGAGACTCTGGAAGGATATGAAGTTGTTGGTGAATGTTAAATATTAACCACTCTTTAGTTTTGTTTGCTTTATGTTTCGGATCATTATCTTGCATAACAATGTATCGATCCTGAATTCCTAATTTGGCTGCACTGGTTAGAAGGTTATGGCGCAAAATCTTGACATAATCTTCTGGATTTAAAATCCCTTCAACAGGCTCGAGATTTCCAACACCATTATAAGTCACGCATCCCCAAACCATTACATTCCTACCTCCAAGTTTTACAGTAACTGTGACGTTTTGCTTCCTGAATTCTTCACTTTTCTTTGGCCATATCGTCTTTCTGCCGTTAGATCCAAACAAATTAAATTTACTCTCATCAGAGAGTAATAAATTTTTCCCAAAACCGAAGGGCTTGTTGATGTAATCCCTAACAAATAAGATCCTTTTTTTGCGATTAGTTTCGCTGATATAAGGTTTCTTTCTCGGGACCCTGATGTAAATTTCTTCAGAATTTAAAACATTTCTAATTGTTGTAGTGCTCACACAGACCCCAGAAGTCGATTCGACCATATTAGCTAGGACTCCTGGATTTTTTATCGCCTCAATTTTGATTTTTCTTTTCATCCCCTAATTTACTTTCTTTGGACGTCCTTTGCGCCAGTTAATTGCAGTTGTGCCTCTTTCTTCAAATCCCTCAATTACGTATTTGAACGTATAAAAATTAATACCTAACAAATCGCGATACGATTTTCTTTGATTTCGAAATAATATAACTTTTTCGCAAGTAGCGGCACTCAGTTCACTTGTTTTTGGCATTAGGATCAGTTAAATTAAAATGAACTTAATAGATCGAAATATTTTATAATACTGATAGAAAAGAACAGGATTATACTCAAGCATACAAACAAGAGCAAGTAAACAAACATAGTGTGCAAATACTTTTTTCCTTGTGTTTGTATAATGTTTAAATAAATTTTTATTATGATCAATATTTTTAATTGAATTTTGACTATTGTTTAACAAGTTTTAATTGTAATTTTTTGTAAGGAACTATTTTATTATTATTTAAATTCATTATATAAAGAAAAGACAAGGTGGGCAAATACTTTCTTCGGTCACTGTATATTTTATGTTGGATCTACACGTTTGCCATTTGCCACAAATCCAAGACCAGTACAAATGCTTGGTAAATAGAGGAATCAACATACGTTATATCAACATTATTATCAACATAAGTATCCACGAGTTTGTTTTGTTCTTTTGAATTTTGTTGGGTATTACACTCGATTTACTCTTTTTTCATTCTAAAACGGAACAAAATAAAGGTAGGAAAAATGAAAAGAAGCGTAAATATCAGCATTTTTGGTTGTACATGATAAAAATTCATACAAATAGTACTTCATGATCTAGAAATTCAACCTTCGTTCTAGAATTTTTATCAGAGAGATGTTAATGTAATTACCTATACATACAATGGCTTTATAAATATATATATTGGTGCTATGTTAACTAAAAAATAAACAGCTAAAATTAATTGACAAGATTTAAAACAAAGTATTTACACCTAATCGATAGAATTTTAAAACATAAAATCTTTAAATGGAGTTAATTATTAAATTTAAAGGTTGGGGAAATTTTTCAATGAATTAAAATACAGAGACCACAAATATGTATCTCATATGGTTCTAAATAAGTATATGATTTATATGTGACATTACCTTTATGCCTCTGGTTCATTTCTAACTTATAATATTTTGTAGTTCTTAACAATGATTTATGTAAAGGAATTGTCTTCCTTGATGGAAATCGGCATGTAATGAAGATAAAGTACGATTAATCGAGGTATTTATATCGATTGTAAATGATAACCTTTTTAGTTTATCTTTTGAAGCTGTGAATACACTTATGTTCAAATGGCTTCATCTTCTCAAGAGATGAGTGAAAATCTATGTGAAGTCAAAAGTGATTTCAAAGAGCGTCTAAAGACCCTTTATCCTATGGTGAATGAAGAGGAAACTCCTTTACCAAAGTCTTGGAGTCCTAAAGATAAATTTAATTACATTGGTCTTTCCAATGGGAATTTGAGGGTTCATTACAAAGGTTAGAACACATATATTTTTTTTATCTTATACTACTATTTAGGAAGAAAAACATTTAAGGGATATTAATTTAATGCTGATCAATTGTCAGCAATATTTAGTTTTATTGTTGTTATCAATTATATTAGAGATATGTTGGATGAACTTTCTGAAAGTTGTGTAGCATTCACTTATGGCAGCTATTGTGATGAGCTATGTGCTCTGTTATTTGACAGTTATACTATCTTTTCTGTTGGCTATTGGGTTTAAAAGTTTCCAATGGTGTGAACAACATTTCTAAGACTTAATTTTTATTTTGAGGCTTATATATACTGTTGTCATCTTTGGAAATTTGACATTAAAAACTTTGACATGTTTTGCTTTTACTTACACTCTATTAATATTAATTAATCCTGTGTGTATTATCAGAGTGCTGATAATATATTTTTATTTGTTTATGTAATTCCTGTATATATTTTACCGGAAGAAATTATAACGTAAAAATTATCCAGCAAAAGTATGATTTTATCATTGGTTTATTCAATTTTGTTCCTGTTTTTTACACTATTTCTAAATTGTGAATATGCAAAGCCATATATTTAATTTGCATTAAATTATATATTAATTCATATTACCATAAATAAGATGAGCTTTACTGTTATTATATTACTGTAAGTAAAGTAATTTTTTATTATTATATTTTAAATCATTAATAGGGTTTAATTGGCAACTTTGTTGATATTGGAGAATCTATTTCTTAATCGATGTATTGACCTGTTCTCTGTTGGAGTTTGAAGGACCCACCCTGGTAGTGGTAGATTCCTTTTTCTGACTTATGTGTGCTGAGGAATGGAGAGGCTTTTTATGCACTATTCAGTATACTGTCATGACAGACTGGTAGTCTGTGTGAAACCGCCAAATACTCACAGTTCACAGTCATTGTCAAAGTGCTTAAACCATACAGGTGCTAAATTATCACATCAGCATATCATGTTAAGAATTATATTTTATACAATTTTTTTTGGTTTATTCAGAAAATTTTCAGATCAGAGATTCTTTTACTTCAAATTGAAGAAATTTTTGAAGTGGTTTATATATGTATCTGTCTGATCTATTAGAGTCCCTTATCTAGCTTTCTTGCTCCTTAAAGAGGTCTTATAAAAACAGCTTAGCCTAAGCTGCCTCTTATTTACTAGTAGTGTCTGGTTTATTGCCATAAACTTAACTACAGAAAATCTAAATGGGCAGTCGTAGTCTGTTCATAATCTTTGTAAGGGGATTGTTGAGTACATGAAATCAACATTTTTTCTCTACTTTACTCACACAGGGTGTCTACTGAGGGTTGTGAATTTTGTATGGTCCGGAGAAAGTTGGGAATTCACTGTAATGGTTAGGAAAATTATAAATTTTTTCAATTTTCATGAATTTTGGAATCCATTGCCAGTTATCTCATTTACAATTCTTTAAAATGAGATAACTGGCAATTGATTCTACATCTTATTGATAAGTACGGTAATGAAAATTTGAAGAAAATTCTGCAGCTTTTACTAATACTCTGGCCGACAAGTACATTGATGCACATTTTGATGTAGTATAGATGCTTAAATTATAATATCATACTCCTTTGTTTATATTAGGTAGAGTAGGGATGCTCATTTCATTAAACTAGATGTAAATGATTTGTATTTAGTAGAATAATATGCTGTATCAATGATTATTTTCATATTAATAATAGGGATGTGACGGCTGTGCAGGTTGGTGCGTAGGTCCCAGAGTGCACGGTTCATAACATTGTGGGTTCGATTTACACCTGGTACAGTTAATATTTATTTTTCGGCAGTCCCAAAAAGTGAATCTCGACATTCCCACGTTGGTTAGTACACGGCGGCAACTTAGCCAGGAGTTGGCAAAAAGGAGCACTAGGCCCACTTGCCGGACTTGTGTTTATTTATATTGTTTTTTGCTGACCGCACCCCCTGAACATCTTCTCCAATCTATAATTACTTTGATTATATTTTTTAATTTCACTTTTTTTTTCCACTTTCGTATCTAGGAGAGTTTAGGGAATTTTATTTAAGGTGGAAAAAGTCAGGGAATCTGACCGACAGACTCTTGTCAACACCCTGTATATGTAAAGTAAAAAAAGCATCAGATGTCAGGAATATTCCGAAAAAGTCAAGAATTTTCAGGAAAATTCTTGAAAACATTGAGAACTTCAATACCAAAATTAGTAAACCCCATTTTACAGATATATATTGGTATTGTAATTTTTAATATTTAGATCTATTGCAACTATTAATGAAATGAAAAAATAATTTTATTCTGGGACATATGTCCTCTAAGAATAAATTCATGGTTCATTCATTAAGAATTTTGTCTGGCAAGCATTTACAAGTTTTCAGATAGTAAAATGAAATTACATTGGGATATTCGCTTAACTGCTGTTTATAATGTTAATCAATGTATGCCTATTTATTTGATTACAATGATGCGGAGGTTTGGTTTTACAATAAGTGGAGGAATAGGTGTTGCTTAAAGGAAAGGAAGGATGAGGACTGGTGAATGGAGATGGGAAGAGAATTCCAGAAGGAGGTTGCACATATGATGAAGAATTTGCCAAAGAAGGTGGTTCTATAGGAGGGCATATATAAATCAATCGGTTGGCATATAGTGTTTAATGAGTAATGAGTAGATGGATGAACGAAATGTGAGGAGATCAAGAATATAGGTAGATTTTTTGATTTTAAGAACTTGGAATAGGAAAAAACCAAGGAGGTATTGCCTTCGGTATGTTGGATAGAGCCACTTCAACTCGTTATTCCAGTGGGAGACTTGAGAGTGCCTTGGAAACCCAAAGATAAATCTTACAAAGTAGTTCATGAGTCTCTTCAGTCTCAACTCTAGTCCTGCAGATAGCCCTCCATAGACCAAGGAACAATAGTCGAAGTGGGGAGAAGATGAGAGAGGATACTAGGAGCTGGCGGATGTTCTGAGAAATGAAATTACGGAATCTTAGGAATTGTTTGAGTATAGTTATGGATTTTCGTGTGATTTGGGAAATGTTATTATTCCAGGATAGGTGTTGGTTGAAGGTGACTTCAAGGTTTTTTATTTTAGGATAGAAGTGAATCGGTTGGTTGTTAAGGAAGAGTAGAGGATAGTAAGGGAGGATATGAAGGAGGCGCTTGGAACCATTAGGAATGGCCTTTGGTTTTTTTATTATTCAGATCCAGATCATTGTTAAACGCCCATACATTAATGCTATCAATATCTTCTTGTATCTTTTGGTTGGCCTTAAGCATCTGATATGGATGGAAGGATAGATAGATTTGGAGATCGTCTGCATATAAGTTGGTATTGTGCGTGGTGAATGGAATCAGGAAGATCGTTGATATAAATGGTGAAAAGGATTGGTGAAAGTGATGACCCCTTGAGGAACACCTCGTGTCAGAAGAAGGGGAGAGGAAAGAGGTTTATTCGGAATGACGTTTGTTTGGGAACAATGGGACAGGAAGGAGAGGAACCACTTTAGGACACTATTTGACATGGAAAGGTTTTGAAGTTTATTGAGGAGGATCTTATGGTTAACTGTGTCAAATGCCTTCAAAAAATCAAAAAGAACTAAAATTGATATATGATGATTGTCTATAGTGGATTGGAGGTCTTGGGTAATTTTCAATAAAGTGGATTGTGTGGAATGTTGAGAGCGAAAACCGGATTGGAAAGGATTAAGGAGAGCTTTTTGCTCGAGAAAATTATTAAGTTGGGAGTGGACTAATCTTTCTAGTGTCTTGGCCAAATTGGATATTGGCTGAAAGTCGGAAACTGAAGAAGGAGAAGGTACTTTATTCAATGGTCGGACAAGGACTTTCTTCCTGGCTTTAGGAAAAACGGAATTTTGTAGGGAGAAGTTATAAACATACAGAAAGGTAGGAAGAATTGTGGGGAGACAAAGTTTGTTGATCCTTACAGGAACATTGTCTGGGCTGTAATGGTTAGTTCTGGACTTGAGGACTGCTGAGATTAAGTCATCTGGGGAAACATTTAAGAAATAAAAGTTATTGGGATAAAATAGGATTTCGGGGATGTAAAGAGATGAAAATTCGCATGAGGAGGAGCAGCATTAAGCTCATTTGGATCAACTGGGTAATATTGACAAGATTTAGAACTTATAACGGAGAGGTTTTTAAGGATTTTCCATTTGGATTTAGGATCAGGTGCTTGGGATAGGATGTTGTGAAAGTATTGCTCTAGTTCTACAAAATGGTGAATAACATCAAGTGAAGACCGATCAGGAGAGCCAATCTAAACAAAGATGACCATGGCAACATACTAATGCTAGAAGAAGTGCAAGAAAGGTGGCAGCAATATTTCAGGTGCTTATTAAACCCGAGAGAAGCAGAGAATTGTCTGGAAGGCCGTGTACGATCACCAGTGGGTACTAATGATGGATTCCCAGCAGAATTGTTTCAATTAGGGCATCACAAAGTCGCCATGGAACTACAGAATCTAATATCCAGGAGGAAGTCTATAAAGAGGAAATCATACCCAAGGAGTGGAATGAGGCGGTAGTAGTGCCTGTATACAAGAAAAAGGGAGATTCAGCGATTTGCAGCAACTATCGAGGGATTAGTTTGCTTAACACTGCCTATAAAATTTTTTCCATATCCCTGTATAGTAGGCTCCTTCCGTATGTTGAACGGAAACTGGGTAATTATCAAGGAGGGTTCCGGCCCAATAGGTCTACTATTGATCAAATCTTCGCCCTGAGGCAAATCTCTGAGAAGATGAAGGAACATCAGCAAACAGCTCGGATGCTATTCATTGATTTTCGGGCTGCCTATGATACAATCGTATATTAATATAATTTCTTTCCTCCCATGACCTCATCAAAATTTCCTACAATGTTCTCACTCCCTTGCTTATATCAAAGAAAATTAGTTAGCAAAACCTTGATTCTTTAACCATAGAAAATATTGGTCCCTACCTTGATGAACTTTCCCTCTCCTTAGAACCTATATATTCACTTTTATCCATTAACGATATGGTTGAATGCCTATTCTCGAATCTCCTTAAATTCCTAAGCCAACCCACTCCTCTTAAAATCTGTACCTTCAAACGCTCTCCGGCTCCCTAGATCAACTCAGAAATAAGAGATTTAATGAGAAGACGAGATGCTGCCTAAAGAAGCTTCAGGCGCACCAGAATTTCAGAACAGTATTCCACCTTTAAGTCCCTCCGAAACCTTACCCAAACATCCTTACGTTGTGCCAAGGAAATTATGAAATAATTCACTCAAGTATGAAAATTATATATTAATTACTGTACTTACTGTTTTCTTCTATGTGTCTTTTTATCATTGTATTATCTGTCAACATCTAGCTCTGTTTACATAATCAGACAATTTTTGTAACAGAATGTGTTTATTTTTGTGGTCTGGAGTAGAATTAATTTGAGGTCTCTCCAATCCCAAAATGAAAAATCCCAACTTCAAAAGTTTTAACTTAAAAACAATATCATTTTGTCCGATTTAACAAAATAAGTGTAAATATTTATTTTTTTTTTCAATAAAGTTATTATTAAAATAAATTAAAAAGGTCACTCCCATGGTGCCCCTTAATAAGCGGTGCCTGCTAGAACGTGATATGTCTAAACAACAATTTAGTGTTTTTACTTTATTTTAATGCTTACATTGAAACAATAAAATCAGATATTGTGTTGAACTAAGGAAGTTCCCAAATTTTGTGTATTTATAAAAACAGGTAAAGAGCTAAGGATAGATAAGAACAATATTACTGTTAATAGTGTAATGTAACCAAAGGGTCGAAAGTTAACTCTGCAATAAATCTACATAAATATTCGCCGAAAATCATTACATTTAAAATGGATTGGTAGATGACGGGTATCTGTATATGAATGTGACTTTACAATAAGAGATACTGATTCCGCAATAAACAAAAATTCCATAAAAAGTTTTTGATGAGTTTCTGAAATAAAGGATTTAAGCGGAAAAGGTTATAAGATATAATTATTTCTCTCAGGCTTGATTCAAGAGGTGACACTTCTTCTTTTATCTATCTAAGGTAAAGTTTCTTACTTGGTAAGTTATTGATCACTTAGTTCAAAGACCATTGATGTTAATATGTCTCCCTAGTAATTTTGCAAATTTAAGCAATAATAATTTTTAGAAATCATTAATAATGTCACTGGTTAGGACAACAGTTTGTTGGTCCTCAAGTAAATTTACAACTCCAAGACATTATAAACTATATATACTATTATTTATTTCTGATACTTATGATCTGTATAAATATGAAAAATCTAAATAATTGATATTTTTTGACATTAGAAACGTTTTTGAATTATAACTTCTTTGTAACTAATTGCTTTATGTTTAAATTTTTTAGGCCATGGTAAAACTCATAAAGATGCTGCTAGTGTTAGAGCTACCCATCCAATCCCTGCTGCCTGTGGTTTATATTACTTTGAAGTAAAAATTGTTAGTAAAGGACGTGATGGCTACATGGGAATAGGATTATCAGCTCAGGGTGTAAACATGAATCGGCTTCCAGGTGGTTGGTTTTGATATTCTTAGATAGTATTTTCTATTTACAGGAGTGGTAAATTTTAAGATTTACCATTAAATAGTATTGGTAAAAATCGGAATCAAGTTTGAGATTGTGACCTATTGAGATTTGGTTGAACTTATCATTCTCTGAAGAACGAGGTAACAGTCTGAAAAAACATTTAAAAATAATTGACTTTGAACTGTTATCCATCCCTCTCTGTTAACATGGCAATTTCCTGCAGAAAGTTGGTGGTAAAGGGACACTAGTACACAAAGTTGAGCAATTTCTATATCTAGGTAATTGTCTCCTACCTCTATGTTAGACAGGAAACAAGTGGTTTTGATCCAGGCTGTTTGTGGCTGAGGCAGTCAAGGTGGATTCCTTAACCGAGGAAGTCGACTTTGATGCCAGAAATGACCAAGAAGGAGGTCATTACAGAAAAAAAATAATAATAAACAGTTATTTTGATCCAAAAGAATGAATACGTTTCTTGATTGTCTGTATACATGCGTAGACTTTGCACCTTCTCTCATTCCATTGAAGTCCTCTTCTCTGGAATTCGCTTTTTACCTCATCTTCCCATTTCCATCTAGGCCATCCTCTTCCTCGCTTGCCCTCTACTTTGGCTCAGTAGCCTCGCTAGCTATCCTCTCTGGTTCTATTTGTAGAAGATATCCCAGCCTTCTCAGTCGATTCTCTTCTATCACATCGTTGGCCGGCTTAGTATTGACCTGATGTTGCGTACTCTATCTCTTCTTGTATTCCCTCAATCTTTCGGAGGAGTCTCATTTCTGATGCTTCTATCCTTGATTGTGCTTCTTCGTCAGCGTTCATGATTCTGAAGAATATGTCAAAGGAGGAAGAAATGTCGATCTGAAAACGGCCACTTTCTACTTCTCACCTGGCCTGCCCCTACCATCGCGCCAGAGTCCAGGACACGCTGGCCAGCCACCGAGAGAAAAAGACGTCTTTTCAGACACCAGGTGAATATTCATGGTCTTCACCGTTTCGCCCACCACACACCTGGACGAGGGAAGCGGCCATAGGACGCGGAAGTGACAGCGACAGCGAAACTTCCAACAGTCAGTCAGATAAGCCAATAGAATCTATGAGACCCCAATGCTCTGTTTTATATTATTATAGATAAATAATTTAGACTAACACACTAACCGTAATTGCCCCTCCAGGGATTAACATTTTTTAGTTAGTTGATAATAAAAATTTGAATAAAGTCGTCTCATCGGGACAATTATCGGTTTCTTTTTGTCGTCAACACAATATTATTTTTCTTTCTTATCGAGTCGCGGAAGCTAAAAAATCTAGGACATTAACTTTCCATGATTTTAATAATTTTAATCGAGATAAATTTAATGATGAACTTAATGTTGTTAGTTGGGATGAAATTAATGAATAGGATAATATTGATAATCGAGTTGAAATGGTTAATTTAATAAAACTTTTCTCATTGGTAGATAAACATGTCCCTTATAAAACTATCATTTGTAAACAAAAACCCTCACCATGGCTTACACCAGAAATAAAAAATCTCATTAAGATTAGAAATCGCCTTAGAAGAAGTTATCAAATCTCGAATAATTCTCAAACACTGTTACAGTTTAAACTATATCGAAATAAAGTGACTTCACTCATCCGAAAAAATAAACAAAAATATTTTTTCAATAACTTGACTTCGTGTACAGAACCATAAGAACTTTGGAAAAATATTTGTACTCTTGGTCTAATTAAAAATTGGGAAGTTTTACCATTAGCTGTCTCGAAATCCGAACTAAATCAATTTTTCGTAAACCCTTTGTCGAAACTTCTCTCTTCATCTTCAGATTCGCTTCATATTAGAAATGAGTTCAGTCCTGATGATTTTTTCTTCTCCCATGTCGGCTTGGATATATTTCTTAAAAACTTTCATAAATCGAATATGCACTCTTCTGGGATTGATAAGCTACCATTAAAATATGTCAAATTATTCCTTCCATATTTAATTCCTACTCTCTTAAACATTTTCGATTTTTCCTTACAAACTTCATATTTTCCATCACTTTGGAAAACGGTTTTGATTACTCCACTTCCTAAAAATTCAAATCCCAGTAATGTTGAACACTATAGACCCATTGCAAAATTATGTTCTTTGTCCAAGGTTCTCGAACGAATTGTATATGACCAAATGGTACAGTTCTTAAATTCTAATGATCTCTTTGATAAATACCAATCTGGCTTCCGATCTGGGCATATTACTTAAACTGCATTATTAAGGTTGACTGAGGACATTAGGCTCGCGATGGATAGACAACAAGTAACAATTTTGGTATCTTTTGATTTTAAAAAGGCGTTTGACCTAATAGACTATACCATTTTATTGCAAATTCTAAGAAACAAGTTCAAATTTTCTAATAGTGCAGTACTCTGGTTTGAATCTTATTTGAAAAATAGAACTCGAGGCATGATAGATAGTGATGGGATCCGTCTCTGAATTTCTACCAATCGTTTTGGGAGTCCCTCAAGGCTCAGTCCTGGGACCGTTAATCTTTCTTTTATATGTATCAGATATCTCATTGATTCTTAAATCATGTAAATATCACATTTACGCCGATGATATTATCATTTATATGTCTTCGAGTCCTGATAATTTTAATGAATCCATAGAAAAATTTATTCAAGATGTAAGAGAAATATTTGCCTGGTCAGTAAACTCACCTTGAACCCATCAAAGACAAAAGCCATAATTTTCAGTAGCAAATTTTATGTAAAACCATTAGTCGTTGGAAATTGTTCAAAAATTCGTTTAAATGATATACCCATTGAATACTCTCAAACCTTACTGCTCTTGGGTGTAACATTCACTTCATCAATTGATTGGCAAGACCATGCAGTTAGTACCTCTGGGAAATGTTTTAGAAATTTGGGCCAGTTACGTAGGAATAGAGAATGCTTGCCTATTTATACGGAAACTTCTTGTTCAGGCACTAATAATACCACACATTGATTATTGTAGTATATTATTTGCAGATATGCAGGGCAAAGACTTATCAATTCTTCAGAAGGCATTTAATGCATGCGTTAGGTTCATGAGCATGTAACGCCGTTTTTTGAAGAACTCTGTTGGCTCAAACTCCCTGAAAAAAGAAAATACATGCTGGGTAGTTTCCTGTACCAACTTTTTAATGATAAAACTCCCAATTACCTTTAGGATCTCTTTGAAAAACAAATTCCTCCTCCAAATCGCATTGTTAAAAAACATAACAGTCAGTTTCCCATTCCAGTCCATCGAACATTTCGATATAGTAAATCATTTTTAATTAGCGGAATTCGTTTGTGGCAGGAAATCCCAGAAAATATTAAAAATATAGAATCTCAAACAGGTTTTAGAAACATGTATTATAAACAATTAATGGTCAGATAAAAACTGATCTTATTTAGCGATGATCTTGCTGATGTGAATTTACTTTAAGATATGAATGTGATTTTGCTTTGTGTTATCTATTATCTTATAAATATTTTAAATTATATAGTTTTCCTCTGCTTTATTTTGTTGGATTGTTATTTTTACCAAATGTTGTTCGGTGATTAATTTGTATATATAGGAATAAAAGTATATTTGTATATGCATATGTATGTATATGTATGTATGTATGTGTGTATGTGTGTATATATATGTATTTGTATATGTATATATATATTTACTTATTTTGTTTTGTCACTAAAATAATAATAATCAAAAATATTTTTTTTTTAATAGTTTCGAATTTATAAGAATATTATTTTGTTTATTCAACAGTCCCATTGGGTAGGTAGTATATTTTAAATCTTATTTTCTTTATAACAAGAAGAATGTTATTTTTTTTCTTAATTTTTTTATTATTATTCATTTATTTATTTTATAGTGTATTTATTTATTTTTTCTCTTAATTAATCTGAACTTAAAAGAATGTTATTTTGTGTATATAAATGTTATCAGAGAATACCTTATTTTAAATCTCTTTCTTATTTTATTTTAATTTTGTTCTTTTGTTTATGAAAGATATCATTTTGTAATTTACTTGTATTTATAATATCATTTGATGTACCTAATATTTCCAGAGGGCATAATTTCATTCTTATTATTTCATAAGCCTTTTCTTTTTTTTTTTTTCTTTTTTTTTTTAAGAAGATGACATGTTTAAAAATATTCTTTTTTTTTTTTTTTTGTTATCTCTTGTATTTGTTTTTGACAAAACTTATATTCTACCCAGAAGCCTGAATAATTCGAATTGCTCAATGAGACACTATAGTCTCAGAGCATCATGGCTTATTGTAAAATTGTAAATAATTCAAGAACAATAAAATCTCTCTCTCTCCTACCTACTGCGGTAAATACCTTCAGTGGCGAAACCTTGATGGCTAGGAGTGCCCTCAACTCCCTCCTAAAAGAAGAAATTTGTGTCTATAAAGAATTTTGTTAAAGAAAATTGTTTGTTTGTTTGTTTGATTGTTATACGGAGAGTGTTATTTATTTTTCTTTTCTTAGGATTAAATGTATATATATTCTTACTTTCTTTTGTTGTATTACATGTGTACCTTTTTCTTTGTCAATTATTTGTATATATTTATGTAATATTTTGAGTTTATGAGGAATGTTTGTTAACTGGTGAGGGAGGAGAAGGGAAGAAGTGTTTCAGCTGAAACTCTAATATCAGCTGATTGAAGTGGATATATAGACAAACTGGACTTTAAAAGTTTGTCTTTGAGTAACAACCGAGTTGGTCATTTCTCTCCCCTTTTTTTTTTTTTTTTCTAGTTTTTGTGCTCACACAAATGCTTAGCATATATATTGTAATATGCTCTTTTTGAGTAAATAGTATATTTTGATGTATAAAGGGTTTTTAATATGTTTATTTTATATATCATTTTAAGATTGTTAATTTGTTTTGTTTATCCAAAAAGCAAGCTAACCAATTTTCATTGTCTATATTAACTTCGTGATTCCAAACAAAACCAAGATGGCGGTACGTATTCTTCAGTAGACAAGTCCATTGAATCAAGGCCATGTTGAGC
>NW_027107551.1:866387-870872 GCF_000696795.3 Halyomorpha halys | reverse complement strand
CAATTTTATAACACTAAAAATCATCTTTATTCATTAATATTATCATTTTGATTTTTACTTTTTTCACTAAAATGCTGAATGTTTTATATATATATATATGCATTGAACAGCTGATCAATACTCAGCTGACAGCCTGTAACTCCTCCCCACCAGTTTACGAACAATCCTCGTAAACTATAAAAAAATAAAATGTAAGTACATAAGAACTTAAAAAAAGGCTAAGAACACAAAGAAGCTGAAAAAAACACCACCAAATCAGACTTAAGTACACTTTAAAATTAACATATATAAAATATAAAGATGTATAAGTAAATTACTGGGAAAAAATTATAGAAAAATTTTACATAATAATAAACATTACAGAAAAACGGTATTCTATTTACAAAGATAAACCAGCTCACAGTTTTGACACTGGGAGCTTTAATTGTTCAATGTGAACGGTTCTCCGTTTCTTTCCCTTTTGGAGACTTTCAATAGCAATAGCTCTGTGCTCCCAAATTACTATCACCCTAAATGGCCCTTCGTAACGTTGTAACTACTTACCCCGATTAGAGCCTAGCTTATGTTACACTATAGTTCCAATTTTTACAGCTCCCATGGTGTCGCGGATATGTAAATTTTCCTATGTTACCCTCTTTTGTTTCTCAGTTTGTAACTTGCCGCAAACCTTGTCCCACAACTTCCTCAGCTCTATTCTATTGTTCATTAGGTCCTCCTTTTTCCCAGTCGTGGTCCTATAGTCTCGTTGATGAGCATGATGACCAAAAAGAATTTCAAAGGGTAAAAATCCGGTTACAAAGTGTTTAGAGTGGTTATACACCGAGTCTCTTTACACATTGCAACATCTGACTCCAAGCCCTTCTCCATCTTATATGCTCTTAGATGGTCGCTGAGTGTGTTATGCAGCCACTCTATGCTTTCCCTACTTCTGGGATGTCCGGGTGTGTTGAGGTGCCATACAATGTCCAATGCTTTCATCTCTGCTCTAATGCTGACATTATCGAATTCTCTGCCTCCATCTGATGCAATGCGCTCAGGTTCACCATAAAATTGAAACCGAGTCCTAAGCACTACCATTACAGCCTCCAATGATCTATTCTGAACTTGATATGCCATAGCAGCCTCTCTCAAGGTTATGGCTTCTCTCACTTTCCTGCTACTGACTAGTTGCAGCCCTACAGATTCTAGCCAATCTCGAACCGAAGCGACACAATGGTTGGCCTTTAGAATCAGCTCTTCTTTATACTTTGCTTCAACAACCACTGCGATATCATCAGCAAAGCCCACTATTTCGGGACCCTCTGGTGGACTAAGCCTAAGGACTCCGTCATACATCGCATTCCACAACAGAGGTCCCAGCACCGAGCCCTGGGGTACACCGCCAGTCACCTTAAACCTTCTCGAGCCGTCCTCTGTCGATCATATCAAGGTCCTATCCTTGAAGTAGTCATGAATGATACTCCTGAGGTATTCAGGGACGTTCATTACCAGTAGGGCATCCAGGCATGCAGCTCCATCTTGGTGTGTTGAAGGCATTCCTTACATCTATCGTGACAATAACACAATAGCATTTTGCGCCTCTTCTCCATCTCTTCCCTGCTGTAGCATTCCTGGCCTTTTCCACCACCAACGTGATAGCATCTATTGTGAATCTCGCTTTCCAGAGGCCAAATTGATTCCTGGAGAGGCCTGCCACTCCTTCTGTGAACTCTTGTAGCCTATTTGCAATGACCTTCTCCAGAGCCTTCCCTGCTGTATCCGACAGGCAAATCGGTCGATAGGCTGAAGGTTCTGTTGGCCTTCCTTTGCCCTTTGGGATCAGAACCACAGGTGTTGCCTTTTCCATGGTGAGGGAAAGGATCCCTCACGCAAGCAGGAACTAAAGGTATCCAGAAAGAGATCTGATCTGGTTTCCATTGCCTCCTTTAGTGCTACATTCGGAACACCGTCTATGCCAGGGGCCTTTCCCATCTCAAGGCTTCGGCAGATGTCACTGAGCTCTTCTGTCATTACCGCTGGCACATCAAATGGGGGCAACGACTCTGTCTGCCTTAATTCCTCTTGTTCAGGAAAGAGAGTAGTAATGATCCTCTGCACATGGGCGAGTTCATAGGGCTAGGTTTTCAATTTCTTCATCACTGAGGGTCTTCCCCACGGGTCCTTATCCACTTCATCACAAAGCTCTTTCCAGCAACATCGCCTACTCAATTTGATAGCTCGCCGGAGTTCTCGCCTCTGATCCTTGTATTCCTCCTGGAATTGCTGAAACAGCGGGCTGCCTCTCGCTCGCTGGTATCTCCTCCTCGCTGCATGGCATCGAGTACGGTGTTCAGCGATAAGATCGTTCCACCAATAAGCCGGAAGTCTACCGTTACCTATATTGGAACAAATCATAGCCCCATCGTACGCATTGTTGACTAGGCCCATTACCTGTCGAGCTTGACAAATTACATTGGGTCTCCATCATGATTTGAAACGATTCCCTGTCAAACATCCTGGTTTTCCAGCGAACCGCGCACCTCTCACGCCTAATGACCCTTGGTTCACGGTTCCATATTGTGGTCAGGATAACCTGGTGATCACTGTGTGTGTACACTTCGCTGACCTGCCAACTAGTAGTTGGCAGGGGGATGTCACTAACAAACGTGAGGTCAATTAGCTCCTCCCGAGCTCCTTCCTCCTCTCATGAACGTAGGGTCCGACCCAGTATTTGCCAAAACAAGGTCCTCTATCTGCGCGAAGGCTTCAAGCAAGATTTCTCAGCAACGGTTAGTCAACTGACTACCCCACTCTGTCGCCCAAGCATTAAAATCTCCGCCAATAACTACAGCTCTTTGCCCTCTGGCATCTTGGACTATACGATCTATTAGTCCTTGGAATTCCTCGGTTGTGGTGTTTGGTGGGGGATAGCAGCTATACAAGTATAGATGCCGTATCTAAGCCCAGACAAACCCACTTGTGGGGTCTTGTGTCGCTTTGGTTATGGCCTGTCTGCCGCATGCCCAGATCGCAGCCATTCCAGTGATGTCAGATATCCAAGCGACGTTTATATTGCTCCCTCAGGATGGCCACATCAATCCTTAAGTCTTTCACTGTTTGCCAGAGAAGATCTCGAGCTGCTTCACAGTGGTTGAGGTTAAATTGTAAGATCCTCATTTTGTAAGTTTTTTCAGCCTCCTTTGCTCTTGTAGGGCATGATGTAATGCTGGGCATTTATTTCCGCCTCAAGAGTGCTCATTGTTTCCTTTACCGGCGCAAAGTGCACAACTAGGATTCCGCGTGCAATCGGAGGCTAAATGTTCTTTTCGCCACATTTGTGGCAACACTTGGTCCTGTCAGGACCCTGGCACCTTCTAGCCAAGTGTCCGAATTCCCAACACCGGAAACAGCGTAGGAGTCGAACCTTCTACCGGTAACCACTAGGCCCACTCTGATCTTACCTTCCGTGACAGCCTTCCGCGCAGTTGAACCGGCAGAGTAACCACTGCGGTCTGTGTGCCAGCATACGCTACACGCATCGATCGTACTGCTGTAGGTTGTATCACTTCTCCTTCTAAAAGAGCTGTCAGAGCTTCGGCAACCTCTTCCTTTGTGGTAAGGGCATCCAAGTCCCTGATTTCAATCAGTGACTCTTGTGTTCATGCCCTAATTTGAGCGTCATTTCCTAGTGCACCTTCAAGAGTGCGCTTCATGGTCTCCAGGGCGCCACCAGACTTCCGGTCCAATTGGATCAGTAAATTTCCTGCATTATTTTTTCGGACTTTTGAGATATTTGTACCTAAGGCTTTCAGAGCGGGGTCGTCTCGGACCTTCCGGAGAGTGTCCGCATAGGTGCTGATCTCCAAAATCTTGATTATCAAGGCATCCGGTCTCGGTGGTTGTGGGCGTTTTCCCTTCCTAGTGCCCTTTTTCCTTCTAGAAACTCTTTGCCACTGATCATCTTTGGGGAGTTTATGATCTTCCACGTGCTGCTGGGGCTGATCCAACGTTGTTCCTTTCTCTGATGCCTTCGTTTTCTCCTTTCTGTGGGTGGGCTCTAGTCGGGATGTCGAGGGTACTGGTTGTTCAGTTTGCCTTATTGCCCTCCTTTTTTTGATGCCTTTGACTTATTTTTAGTCGCAGTCATCTGCGTTATTTCTTCCTGGAGTCCAGCTTGTAAAGATGTAAATGTAAAATAAGAAAATGTAAAGACCTTCCCTAGCAGGTCACGCCCCACAATCACTTTGTATTCCCTCGGTATACTCCCTACAATATGTACCAGCAAGTTCGCTCTACTAAATCCCCACTGGGTCAAACCTATCTCTACCTCCCCCTCTATAAAAAACCTTGGTGTCACCTTTGATCAACACCTCTCCTGGAATAATCATATTTCCCAAATCACACGCAAATCCATAACTGTACTCAAACAATTCCGTAATTCCATTTCTCAGAACACTCGTCAGCTCCTAGTATCCTCTCTCGTCTTCCCCCACTTCGACTACGGAT
>NW_027107551.1:856139-865382 GCF_000696795.3 Halyomorpha halys | reverse complement strand
CAGAATAAAGTAATTTTTTCATTTCATTTCATTACCACACAAGGGCCACCCAGGGTGATTAATTTACATCGGCATTCCTGAATCTGGTGTGTCCTCTCTCCACTACAGTTTTTCAAGGGCTTCTCTGATAGTGTTGGAACTGCCGGTGTCCACTAGGCACCTCACTCCTGCTTCTCTATTATAGCAGACCGCCACTCTTCTCCTTCACATTATAATTCAGCAGTGTGCGGTCGCCCCTCTGCCATCATCCCTTCAGATGTCTCGCATCTTCCTCTCCTGTTTCTTGCCTCTATCCACCTCTGTTCCCTTGTTTTCACTCTGTCTCCTTGACTTACTCGGTTCCATGGCTCTTCAGCTGCTTCGGTCTCTGACGTTCCTGATGCTTTTGTGGATTCACCTGATGATCGACTAAATCTCCGGTTGCTTCTCCATTTCTGTTGGGCATTGATCTCCATTGTTTCGCCCCAGCCCACATCTCTTCTTCGGTACATGTATGGACACTGTTTAGCTATGTGTCCCTCATTTCCGCATTCAAAGTATCAATGCGCCACTAAATGCCCAATCTTTCCACAACTGTGACACTTATGGTTCTCCCGCTGACTATTATTTCTGGGTTTAGCTAGGCTTCTTTTCTTGGTTACTAGCTTTCTCTCTTCTACTGTCTCTATGTTCTCTCCTTCTTCAAAGGTAGGGCATATTTCTGGGCCATTGATATTTTATCGGGGTCCACCCTGGCTCTTCTACTTCCATTCGAGCCTCTACCTCTAGAATATCAATCTATAATATTGTTTCTATGAGATCTTGAGCAACTTCCACAAACGAGCCCTCTTTTGGAAACCCTTCCTTCTTTCCCAGCTCTCTTTCCAACTGAATCTTTGGTACCATGGATAGGAAATGCATCTGATCCTGTACCTGGATTGTTTCCATCATCTCGCTAAGTATCTTGTATTCTGTTAAAGTGTGCCAGGAATTCCGCGGCATATTGCCCAGTAGACTGTTTTGGTTTTTTCGTCTTCTTGATCATCATAAATATGTCCTCTTCTGGGGCCCACCGTCCTCCTCCGAACGCCTTCTTTAATCTTTCCTTGATAACTCTCCAAGGAGTCTCTTCATCTTCCTGAATCTGATTGAGGATGCTCCTCTTTACTCTGCAGATGACCACTGCATCTTCGCTATCGAGGAGATGTTCGATAGACTTTGCTTCAATTCGGCTTATTAGTCGGTCACCTCCTTTTAAAAAATTATTTAATTCCCCGGTCTCTGGTGAATTTTTCTAGATACGACACCACCTTCCTCTGGTCCTGGGTGTCGGCACCATTATTATACCTCTTAATCCATTCTAACGTCGTGACATGAGCTTGCGCTAAAGAGACTTCTGGTAGTGGTTCAGACCCTCCAGGTTCATAACTGCTGCTCTCACTATTCCGTTACTGACCATATTTTTATAAAATGAAAGGAGATGAAAAAATCCAAATAAAAAACAATTCTTCTTTAAAACAAAAATTACTCTGGTATCTAAACTTCCTGGGTTTCGGTACCACTTAAGTATCAGTGAAAGCGAAATGTTAAAAAAGAGAAGAAGGAATAAGATCTAACATGCTTGGACTGCGGTAAAATACTGGATTTATTGTGTTCAGTACATCTATATATATATATATATATATATATACATATATATACTCAATTTATGAACTGATATGAAATTTACATATACATGTAAAGAAGATTGTGAAATTGTAGATTATTTTCTTCAATGTAAATTATTATTGTTATTCATGTATTTTTATGAAATTTTCACCACTATTGGGGAAGTATTTACTATTGATATATTTACCCTACTTTTTCCCCTCTTCAATTGTTGAATATTTGTTCTTTTTTTTTGTTATGTAAATGAATATCTTAACTTATTTTTTCTAGATTCTTTAAAGAAGTAGTTGGGGCTCATGTATAATGTTAATTTGTTTTATAGTTTTTATTGAAATATTTGTATAATTTTTTTTTTTTTTTTTCATGTCAGCTTGAGATCTGTCCCTGTCTTTCTGTACTGTCCGTCAAGAAAAATTATTGAAGTACAGTAATGGAGGTTTGGAAATATATGTCTGAAAACTGTTATAGGTTTTTTTTCAGGGGGGGGGATTTCAGGACAGGAGAAATGGATTATTTCTGCCATTGACCACCTCACAGAAACTAATAATTTTTTTCGATGCAACTTTGGTTTTGGCATGTGTCCTGGTCTTTCATCATTATTTAACCACAGACCTAATAGACACCTATTGTTTTATACAATACTCTTAGTATAAAACAATAGAAGTATACAATACTTTCATTACACGTGATAATCCTTTCGAAAAAAGGTTTGCTTTTCTACTTAGTATGCAGTCAAACATAAGTCTGCCTTGTAACGTTTCAGCTGCTGTCACTCGTTAAGTTCATTAGGTATCCATAGATCTACATTTTTTACTTTACCAATGTTTTTTAAGTGTCAAGAAACTGTTGATACACTAGCTTCAGTTGTGTTGCAAGTCCTTTAACTGTTTGGTCAGCATTTTCTTCCACAGTAAGCCTATGTTCATCATCTTGAATTGGTGAAGTTCTTCTGTTGGTTATTCAAATCTGTGTCACCAGCCAAAAATATTTCAAACCACCAGCTAATAGTCCGTTCTTTACAACACCTTTCCCCGAACGCCGTTGCAATGTTTCTTGCTCCTTGGGCTGCTATCAAGTTTAAACTCATAAAAAAAAATTACTTGATAATTGTGTGTTTCCATGGTCATATTTGATGGTGTACTAAATAATGTGCAATTAATTGGATCTATTGTAAATATTATAAAAAAAGAGAGGATTATTAACGACTCATTATAATCTTTAAATGGCTAATTATAATCTTTAGCTTACAACAGAAGTCCTCTAATCCACTTTGAATTTCTGAAATAATAAAAACAGACATATATGTGTACTGCAACATGTCATCACATTTTATAATTAATAATTATGTTTTAGGTTGGGACAAACATTCATATGGTTATCATGGGGATGATGGTCATTCATTTTGTTCTTCTGGAACTGGTCTTCCATATGGCCCTACTTTTACTACAGGCGATGTTATAGGTTGTGGAGTCAACTTAATTGACAACACTTGCTTTTATACAAAAAATGGCCATAATTTAGGAGTAGCATTCACAGACTTACCTGTTCGTAAATTTACAATTTCAATATTAAAATAAATGTATAAATACAAATTGAATTTGTTACTGAATCTTTTTCCTTTTAGGGTAACCTGTATCCTACAGTTGGTTTGCAGACACCTGGTGAAGTGGTTGATGCAAATTTTGGTCAGGCACCATTTGTATTTGATGTGGAAGATATGATGAAAGAATTAAGAGCTAGGACAAAGTTAACTATTGAGAATTTTCCTATACCTGACAGTTATGGTGAACACCAATTAATATTACAGAGGTATTTATGATAAGGTAAATTGTTCAAAAATTTGATGCCATTCAGGGATGACACTTTTGCAGAAAAAAGTTCTCTGAATTACTTAATGTTCTCAATATAAATTGGATTAAACAAATTTACAATTTAAATATATTAAAGGATTTTTGGAATTTAAATTTGATTTTCACTGGGCCATAGCAATGGCATATGGTCTATCTTTTGAGGGTATTTTCTAACCTCCAGTTTATACGCAATGCTCCTTCCTAACACTGGAATTTCTAATTGGATGGGGAAATTTTTTAATGGATTCTGATAGCATATGATATATAAATATAAACTCATTGAAGGCAATTTTTTGATCTGATACATAATTATAATTAGTGTACATTGTCAAAAACTGCACACAATTGTTTACCATTTTGACAATTTGCATACAAATTATAGAAAAACAAACCTAAAGAAAAAAATCATTTTATAATTCAATTTCCCATAAGAATCCACTCCTCATAAAATAGACCATATGTATTTGTTATGACCCATCAAAAATAAAATCAAAATTCTATGAATTGTAGAGGTTAGGTGGAGGGTATTTATATATTGTAGGACACCCTGTATTTATGTGTATATGTATATACATTAACTTCACTTGGGGGTTCCTCCTCTATAAATAATAAGTATTTCTTTTATTTTATAGGTTGGTATCTTCTTATTTAGTTCATCATGGGTATTGTTCTACAGCTGAAGCTTTTGCTTCTAGTACAGGTCAGGAGTTTAATGAAGAAATTACATCAATAAAAAATCGACAAAGTATGATATTCATTTTTGTTTTCACTTATTCATACTCACGTGCATGGATAGATTTAGACACATGCTTGCCCAAAATGAATCAATAGTTAAGTATTCATGATTGTTGTATCAACTCATTGTTTGTTTCAGGGTATTCTTAAAAGATTTTTTTTTTTTATATTTGGTGAATTGAGCATATTTTCCACTTATTCATTACTTAATAAATTTTTAATGCTTAATGGATTATTTTATCATTTCTGTTCAATTGTCTCGAATTAGCATTTCTCTTAATACTTAAATTGTTTTTAGTTTTAAAGGAAGGTGATCTGAGTGGCATTCAGAAAAAGCTACTTAAAAATAGCAGAAAAAACATTTTATTAGACACCAATGCTTCATTATGTTTTTTCTTTTGAACTACTGTTATAGTTACTCTGTAATGTCTTCACTTTCATTAATGTTGGAGGTCTTAACCAGTAGTAAATAAACAAGATACAAACATTGTAAAGTATGGTAAGATTGTAACATTAAAAAAATATAGAAAATTGGAATGAGTAGAATAAATATTAGTGACACATACAGTGGATGAATAATAAAGATGACAATATACCACTAGAGTTATAATTAGGGAAAAATAATTAATTAATGTAATAATTTGGTACAGTCTCCAACCATCAAAAATCAGCTTCCTACTCTACTCCACCTTCTTTCTTTATATTCTTCCAATTTCTTAATATTTTTTTACCTATTTCCTTACTATATTCAATTATTCCCTCCCCATTTAAATTTTTTATTTAACTTCTGTATGTTTTTTCTTTTACACTGCTGTTATAGTTACTCTGTATTGTCTGACCTATACCTAGAAAAATTTAAGTGTCCAATAAATAGTTTGTTTTTTTTTTCTATTTTTGGGTATCCTTTAATAACCACTAACTGTACCATTTTCCTCCAATTATATATAATCAAAAAACAATCTTCCAGTAGTTTTTTCTTTTTAGTATTATTTTCTGTTCTATATGTTATACTGGTGCTTGCCATTTCAACTGGTTAGATTATTGTGATACTTAAATTTAATATGTTACTCTTTCTTTTTGGATTTCGTAACTTTTTATCAATAGCTTTTTCTCTCTTTAGCCATCATAATACCGTGGTCTGAAACAAACACATAATACTGAGGGAGTCCTGTTAGAACCTTAATATAATTTTTACATTTCTTACCTTTTTTTATTAATACTAGTATAAACATTCCATCTTTTTAGTGAAAATAAATAGAAAAATGTTTATAAGGAATGGATTTTAAACACATTTAGAAAGAAAAAAGGTAATTTATCATTCCATTCTTTTCATATAACATACATTTGCCCCTTGGCCAATGCGATTGTATAGAAGATCAAGTTATTCATGGTTAATATAGACTATTTTCTGTATCCTGGTTTTGAGTCTTCTGTTTTTTTCACGTCAATATCCTTGCCAGCTCTACTCTATCCTCAGTGGTTTCCAAGAGTTTCTTCATGATTTCTAGACTCTTTTTGGACTGAGTATTTAGTTCAATATTCTCAGTTTAGTACAAGGCAGATTGTTCATTCTACTAGTTATGGCTGGTTTAACTTGTAGTTTACGTAGAGTCAGTATTTGTGAATAACCTTGTTTTGACTTTGGGTGAATATTTTCCCACAGAATAAATGCATTTACTGCTGCTGTATTGATCCAGTTCATAAACAAAACTATTGGCCACCTGCTGGTTTTATTATAATATTAAGTTTATTAGCATTTTGTCTAGTATGTCTTCTATTCCCTTTGTTTAGTTGTATTAAGCAATTATTGTAGGCTCCTTTTGTGGATCATCTCCCTCTATTTCTGGAAACTGAAACTGAAAAGCAATACAACATATTTATTTATATGTGTTACATACGAAACTGATGTACTAGTACTGGTTCTGGTAATGATAGGAGAAACAAGTCCAGCAAATGGTTCTTTTCGTCAAACTCTAGACAGACCAATGGAATGACTCTTTTATATAATTTTTATTCCTCTATATCAAATCTTTTTGACTTTCTAATAAAATTTAAAAAGGATGCCTAATCTATAGATGAAGCCTCATTTTCTAGGGTTCTTTCAGAGCCTAGAAGCCTTTATAAGATATATTTTAGTGACATGTACTGGTCACAATCTGCTATGTAATGTAGGGCAGTTTCCGGAGCCTGTCCATACAAGCGGCAGGTTTCATTGCAAACTATTCCTCAAATCTTAAGATGTCTTTTAAGTCTGCAATGACCTGTAAGAACTCCTATTAGCAATTGGAGTCTATTTCTGTTTAGGCCTAGCAGCAAAAACTGATGTAACTTCAAGTTGAAAGGTGAAAGTCAAAAATATAGTGGTCGGCTTTGCAAAGGTATTCAGATAGCATTTCACTCAGTGTTACGTTTCTTTTAAGCAGCTCCTCTGCTAATGTAACAGATGTGTAGAAGTTGCCAGAAAATTTTTTCCTATTCCTGTTTTTATTTATTACATTTTATTCTATATTTTTACTAATAGGTGATATCATGTTAGTTGACTCTCTTGACCTAATGTCATTATAACTATCCCTGATGTAATAAGTATTCATTATTGTTATCTATAATTTGTTAAATATATTGAATAATATTAAATATATTCATTATTGTTATCTATATTTAACTAATTATAGATAACAGTAATGTTCATGTTAAACATAAGGTGATGTTTTCTTCAGCATGTTACTTATAATTCAAGTATAGTAAAATATATTCTCTGATGTTTTTACTTAGGCATGATTTAAAGCAATATTGTATTATAAGAATGTAAAATCTGTAAACAAATTTATAGCTTACAATTTCTGTAACTTACTAATTTTTTTTTTATTATTTATTTATTGATATTTTCTACTGAATTTGCATAAAAATACATTTAGTAAATTTGATGCTAGATTATAATGGTATGATACATGCTTGAAGAGAAACTACCCATTGGTAGCACTCTAATAACATTTCTGATATTATTGATTAGAATATGGAACATTAAGCATTTATGGATGATTTTATTTGTGACTTTAAGAGTTTTAAGAAGGATTTTGGATTGAATACAAGAGGAATTCAAAAGTTTAGTGGAGCTCCTAAGCTCAGCTCCATATGTCCAGATAGGCCTTATTGTAGTTTTGTAGTGTTGTAATCAAAGTGCATTTTCCTGTCTTTTCAGTGTTGTGTGAGGATTCCAAGTTGTTCAGAATCCAAACTGGTAACCTGGGATTAAATGATTGGAATCAAGGATGGTGTGTTGACGTTTCAAAATGAGTTTTTCTAGGATTTTGCTCATGATAGGTAAAAGAGAGATAGGAAAGTAGGAGGTTGGGTATTCTACCGGCTTTTGGGGTTTGGGTATTTAACTAATTTTAAAAATACATTTTATTGGTTCCATATTTTTCCTTGAGAAGAGTTTATATTATTGCATCAGTATACAACTATATACCAAAAATACTTATTATTACTTCATTAGAATTCAAAATATTGACTGCTCATTAAGCTGAAAAACTGATTATTATTATCGTTATTGGCTATTATTTAATGAAACTTGCTTCTAACAAAGAGTTTCGACATCAGCGGGTTCTATTGGTGATGGCTGTGCTGTGAAAACATTAATTGTGATTGTTTTAAAATAAGAAATCTGCTATTTTGGAGATACAGGGGTTTTTCGCAATCTGTAGAGCTGAATATTTATATTAATGTCTCTCTGTGCCATTTTCCTTATCTGAAGAAAAAAAACGATTAAAGTTGTTTAAAAAAAAAATGTGCTACACTTTTGTCTGGAATTAAAGAACTATTATGAATTGTATATAGAGTTCATACTATTAGTGTGATATTTTCTACATTATGGTTATTCTGAGGGATGTATGTTAACATGGTTACTAATGTATTATATAATGTTAGGTTATAATTAGACTGAAGTAAGATGAGATTTAATACTGGATGGAAACTCAGTGTTATTTATGAGTCTGGGAGTGAGATTTAAATTGAGATGTTCCCTATCCTATTCTCCAACTGAAGAAAAACTAAGTAAATGCTAAGGTCCACTTAAACCCCTATTTGCATGTATGCATGTCTGTTAACATGATTACTAATCTATTATTATATCACTACGGTCCTAGAAGAACAGAGGCCTCCTCCACCGCAATCAATCAATCTCCACTCTCTCTTGCTCTCTTTCATTTTCGAATATCCAGCCGTCTCATATCCTGTACATCATCCAGCCATCTGATCCTGGGCATCCTCTACTTCGTTTGCCATCTGGTTTCTCATAGAACATCTTAGATATTCTTTGATTGGGCATTCTCTGTACAAGTCCTCTCGCTTATTTCACTAATCACTCAATGTCAGGTTCCCTAAAAATTCCATCAGATCCTTATTCCTTCTTTTTCTCCAAATCCCATTCTGAGAAACTCATCATATTCTCCTCAATACCTTTCACTCACAGAAGCTGAGAATTCTTTTTAATTTCTTTTTCCAGTACCATATTTAACACCCTTATATAACCACCGACCTTCCTATGGTTTTGTGGATAACCACTTTTATTCTTTTAGAGAGTACTCTAAACTCCAGTAATCATTGCAGTGAGAAATAGCATCTATTTCCTATTGCTATCCTTTCCTGTATTTGGCTCTCTACTTTGTTGTTGTCTAGAACCAGCCTTCCTAGGTACTCAAACTGATTAACAGAACTTAAACTGTGATCTCTATATGTTACTTCACTATTCGCTTCCTTTTCTATTCTTGAACTTTTCATGTACACATTCTTATTTTCATTAATCCTGAGTCATTAATAATGAGTATTTCATTAGCCTAGTTTAATTGATGCTTCTTTGAATTCCTGGAATGTTCCTTGTAATGCTGTTAGGGTTCTCGCAGCAATTTCATGATTCGCATATGCTAGATGTTGGGACAGGCGATTATAGATAGTTCCTCCTGGGTTAGTTCTAACTGAATGAGTAGCCACTTGCAGAGCTATACTAGAGAGA
>NW_027107551.1:846613-855439 GCF_000696795.3 Halyomorpha halys | reverse complement strand
TATATATATATATTATTCAGACAGCCTAATTTTCACCCATTGAGGCATCTTCAGGGCATTAGTTCATTAGTCAAAATTTGTGAGGGTGTAAATCTGAAAATTCTATAGTAAGAGGACTTACCTTTCAGACACAAAGGGTTATAAGTAAGTCAATCTTGATTACAACAGTAATAATATTTATTGGCAAGCAATAATTATGGATGAATGGGTGTCCAGTGTTAAAAACTTGAGGTTTTTTTTAACCCAGCAAAAGTGTACTATGGTCACTGAGGGTCTATTGTATGCCGTTCTATGTTTTGTCTAAAACAAGCTAGATATCTTTACAAATCTGGATATCTTATACGTATCAACTGTCAAAGGTTAGGATCTAAGAATCAATCTCGCCCAAAGGTAAGGAATCGTATTCTGACCAGTGCCTCTGCATATGATGTGACTGGATGATGAGACTGCATATCACATCATGTACAGATCTGTCATGCGGTCTCATCCTTTCTGGAAAAGCTGCAGATTTGTGACTCTATCTGTCTTATTTTATAGAGATGCTTATTCAGCTGACAGTGTCCTGTATACAGTCCTGTCACCCATCTTAAGGTACTCTAGTCCATATTCAGATTTGTGTTACTTCGTTTTGTGTAGAAGGCTTTTAGGACTTCTTTGACTGCTCTTGTCTTCTGCTGTTCCTCCAGAATAACCCAGCCTTGCCCTTAGCAATTACTTTGGGTATCTCTTGCATGGTCAGGACTAATAAAAACAGTTCACTCTCACATTGTCTTTAGTGCCTGTGTGTCCAGGCACCCATTCAATCCAAACCTTTTGGGCTAAGAAAAGAGAGTTCCGATTAATCTTACATTTTTCCACCAATTTGGAGCAGATTATTTAATTACTCAGCGCATAAATGGCTGCCTGACTATTTGTGAAAATCGTGAAGAGCCTATCCCTCTTACCCTCTTTTATTAGGTTCTGGGCACAGACATTAATTGTGAACATCTCTGCCTGAAAGACCGTGGTGTGCCTTCCTAACCTTTTTGAACTTGAGGTTACTGTGGTCTTTTAATAAACAAATGTAATATTTTTAGTCTTTACATATTAAACTATTTTATATTCAATAGTTAACAATTATATTTTTTTATTTTATAAACAATATTTAATTAAAGACTTTTAATAAATAAATAATATTAACTAGTTGGTTGGGTTTTATTGCTAATGAATAAATGAATGAACACAATCTTCATTTTATCTTAAACAGGCTACCCTCATTTTACTGTTAGTCATAAGTCAGGTAATATAGATATAATATAGTATAAAGTATAATGTAGTGTAATAATACATAATATTGCCAAATAATAATAATAAAGGAGTGGGAAATGAATAGGAAACTATCAATGTTATGATCTCTCTTTTAGATAATTTATATTAATTTATATAAAATCTTTTAAAAAACCAATTATATATAACTTCAAATTATTTAATAAATTTCAAGAATTTTAAGCTTTAGGTCATGATAGATCTTGGTATTTATAAAATTTTAGCTTATGCTCACAAAGTGGTGCCTACTAAATTTTATTTATAGCTTTTAATCTCATTGTTTTTTCCTAATAAAATCTTTATTGATCTTATATGAACCTAGTCATGTTTTTTCTACCTTGAAATTCTTTTGTTAGTGTTCATTTTGGGTTTAACTGCTTTATTATTTGGTTGCATGTTCACAAAAAAAAAATTGTTGTATTTTAGCCCAGATGAGGCCGACATACAGGAAAGCATTGGTTTATTACGTGAAATGAAGATCAGAAAATAGTTCTTCTATTCTTTCCTGTTCCTTCATGATTCTTAAGGTAATATTCACCTTTTAAATGACTTAAATTCAATGTAGCAGTTAAAAGTAAAAAAAGAAAAATCAAGAAACTGTTTTGTTCGTGCTTATTAAACAAACTTTGAATAATCAAATTTTTCTCACTAACGAATAATTTAAATTTTCATCATTACTTAAAATACAAATTATTAATCTGTGAATTTTAGGGTGAACTTAATGTATCATACTAAGAACCTTATGATTTACCTTTGTTGTAGTATTTATCTGATTTTTCGTTTTTATATGCTCGGATGGACAATTTACTTTACCTATCAGATTAATTTTAACACTTTGACTGCGGATGAAGACATATTATCTTCAAGCCATGGTGGCTTAGGAGCACATATGACAACGGCAAGCTATCGTTAAGGGAGGTCACTTTTCTAGCTTGCGTTCAGAGTGGTAGAGCTCTAGCACTTCCCTTTTATCTGGGATTGTCCTGCACTGTGTTTAATACTGTCCTAGCTTCCACTAGCTACAATTGTTCTGGATTTTGCCACCTTTAAGGGTTTTGACACTCCTTCAAATTTTTTTATTATCAAATTTATGTATTGAAGCACATAAATTTATTTGCTTTTGTATTCTTTTAGTTTATCCACTTTCAATAACATTTTTTGCATGTCCAAAAGATTTTTTTATTTTTATTTAAAATAAAATATTTGTTAACATTGCTGTTTTGGATTATTTCACGTTGTCTTAAATATTTTTTAGAAAATGTAGTGATATAAAATAACTTTATTGTGTCTGTATTCAGTAATTCAGTTAAAAAATATTCTCCTGCTGATTGTACAACTCTGTCTGTTGTCATGGTTAAGAAACATGTATATAAACTTTATCTGGCTAAATGTTACATTTTATACATAAATTAAAAGAAAAAAAATATTGGTGTCGAAATTACCAGAGATTTTGGATTGGAATTATAGGAAACCAGTAAACATTCAAAATGTTAATGATTAATTTAATATGTGTGATTTCTATGGATAAAAATATCTAACCCACTCCCTTTACACCAAGATCTATCACGGCATAGGAGTGGATAATTGGGAATGGAAAAATGAAAAGTTTTAATCATATCTCAAATACTGTGGTAATTTTTTTTTTTTAATCAGTTTTTCAGTATGAGTTTTTTTTTATTTTAAAATAGCCTCAAATTTTACTAATCTCCCTATTGTTTTAGAGAGGCCTATATCTGTTATTCATACAACGCCCTACTATTTCGCTCTTACCTCTTATACTTCTATCAGCCACTTCAGTAGGTTTATCAAATGAGTAAATGTGTGGATACAACTTCCAAGTGAGGCATGTCCATTTTCCAGTTTGATTGTTCAAAGGGTCAGATTCCTCGTTCTGCAATTTCATAGATTGCAGGTGGAAAATTGATAGATAATGCAGGTCGAGTTCTTTCCCCTATACTGAATATAAAATTGTAAAAATAGGTTTACATTTTCTAAATGATGTATAAAAGAAAAAGAAAGTGAAAAATGTTTCTACATATTCAATAGGCTACAGTCATAGAGAGAAAAATGTTTTATTCATTCATGCTGCCCAAATACATCGTGTTGTTACATTACACAGTATACTAATCAATCCGTGATCGGACATATATAAATTACATATTTTAACATGATATAATAAAGTAGAAAGAAATTTTTTTTTTTCTTTTTTCTCACAGTTTTCCTTTACAATCAATTCTACATACTAAATACAAATATTCCAATTTATTCCTTTTTTTTCCCCCTTTCTTGTCCCTTCTATTTCACAATTTTTGTTTCATTTTATCAACAAATTCACTCTCCCGAATTCCCTCTCTCAGATCCTCCCCAGTGACCCTAACTCTAGGCTAAACAAACTCAACATTAGACAGTGATGTGAAATCAAATCAGAGAAATACTAGTCACAGCAGTAGATCAGTTTACAGTAAAACAAACAAGTAAATACATTTTACCAAAACAAAACTAATACATAGATTTAAAGGAAAATATAATAAAAAAATGGTTAAAAGAAATACTAGATTGGATATATAAGTAAATAAAAGATAAATAAATAAATAAAAATAAAATAATTTAATGAATAATTAAGTTAAAACACACAAATCAACAGGTCCACCTACTAAAATAATTAAATAGAAAAAATAATGAATAAACTAGAACTAATTTCCATGCAGGTGATGTATGATCCCCAGGGAATCCAAAATAATATTTTCCGCCAAGATCGCAATATTCCCGATGCTAACACCTAGGCCTTCTAAGAAGCTCCTTGTTCTATCTGGTATTGTTCCACAAGATCCAAACCAGAGGCCTCTCACAGTGAACTCTCTCTCTCCGAAGGTCTCGTGGAATTTTTCTTTAAGGAAAGTGATGCATTTTTCATATATTTCCTTTTTTCCCCTTTCCACTCCACCTTCCTGTTCGAGGTCATTACTTTCAAATCTTATTGTCAGGTCCAAGACCAGAGCCGTGCCTCTGACTTTTGTAAATGTAACAATATCTGCGTATCGCACGGATCCGTCAGTGTCAACACAATATACCTCCTCGAAGCAGGGGAAGTTTTTTCTTTCAAGGAACTTCATCAATTCTTCTTTGACCCTGTGGTGCCGGTGTGTTATAAGGAGGGAGTTGTTGGGGCATTTTCCCAGCACATGGGCTGGTGTTTCAGACTGGTGCATTTGCGACTGAGGGACCCAACTTCTCCTTGCTGTCTACTGGCTCCTGGAACTCCACGCAGGGGTGCGTAGTTGATATTTAGTTTCTGGGCGTTTTCCCATTTTGACCCCGAGAGTATCTGCTTCTCACATACATATCTAGCTTTTGGGGTCTCTTTGAAATGGCGAACACCAATACCCTGCCACCTGCAATTGGCCCATTCTTCAAAAGTATTCATGCAACGACTGCCGTAGAGCTCTCACACTTTGGTGGCCCTGATCCATCCATATTCTATCGGCACATGCCGCGATTTCGGCTTCGTAATTGAATGTAGACTGGAATAGGGCATCTGGAACATTCGACAGTCGCTGGGCAATGGACCAATGCTGCAGTGGAGCTTCCCATTGACAGCGGATCAGATACCTCCTGGGTGCGTATAGCATCTAATCTCATTTAAAAATTAAATAAATAAATATATGTGCATATAAATATAGAGAAAGAAATTTAAAGATTATAAATAAATAGAGTTATTGTTCAGATGATAAAAACATCATGCAAGTCAAAAATAAATAAATAGGTTAAAAGTGATTAAAAAATATATTAGTCTCTAAGTTAAAATATATATAAAAACATTTAAGATATAAATATGGTTAAAAAAATATAAAACTCGTCAAAACAGTATAAATAAGTTAATAATTGGTTAATATATGTGAGTCACTAGGTAAGTGAAATTACAAAAAGGAAAACAAAATATAATTAAACAAATAAATAATAATATATATAGATACAACAGGTTAGAAAAACAAATAAACAAATTTAATAAAAGAAGAAATCCAAATGATTACTTCTATATATCTGACCACTGCTATGAATAATGAATGTTTGTCTGTCCATGCTAGTAAACCGACTTTCTCACTGCAAAATAGAACAAAATCCCGAAAGAGGATCGAAAAGAGAGAAAAAAAAAATTAACAACTTTACCAGACCTATAAATCAATTTCTTTCCCCCTAAACAATCATGGTACAATTGACTCTTCAATGCCTTCCAGCCATGCATTCAATATTAATACTAATATGCAAAACAATCAATCACAATTTGATAAATAGCTACAAAAACATCCCCTATCATGAATAATAAAAAAAAAAAAAAAAACACCCAGGCAAGGGAAAGAAGAAGAATACAACAGCACTAAAACTGTCCACACATTCAAAAAGAATTTTAATTGAATTTCAAAAGAAAATTATAACAATACAATGTTTTGGCTCCTCCGATAACAGACGATGTAATCTTTGAAGATATGGTGACCTTGATCGTCAGTCAGCTGGGTCCAGTGAGTTGTGAGGGGTGACAATTCGGTTCTTTCCACTTATCCACACTTGGGGTCAATTTTAGGATGGCTGGTAATCTTATGAAACTTAATAGTTTAGTTTTATTCTGTGTTTCTTTGTTACTGTAATCAGTGAACAAGTTATTATAATAGTATTATATTATAGCTATTATCCATTTCTTGACCTATTTATAACAAACATGTTTACTAATAATTGTTAAACCAATAACATAAATCAAGGAGCAGGCAACAGAGCTTTTTACTGAATGAGAAACTCACTTAAAATTTACAGCATATTAAATGTTTTGAATAATAATGTGTTAAAATTTTCCTCATTTATGTTCTTTGTTTCTCATTTGGATCACTAAAATATATTTGTATTTTATCTATTACATAATTAACTTTATTGAATTTGATATTTTATTAGATTTAATTAACCCACTTTTACTTGATCAGCTAGTATGATTTTTATATGTATTAAGTGATCTTGACCTGCTACAATATTCACCTGATTTTTCGGTTAATTGTTAAGTTGTTCCAGATTCTGATGAATTACTCAGGAAATTTTAATGAAATTTTTAACTTAATTAAACTTTGTATTGCTATCTTTTATATTGCTTATGTACAAATAGTACTATTTTATGAAAGATTATTTCCTTTTTTTCTTCTAATGAAATTCTTTTCTTTCAGAAATTTTAAAGCTTATTCTTGCTGGGCGTATGGGAGAAGCTATTGACTTAACATGGAGGCTGTATCCTGGCTTATTAGAAAGTCGACCTAATTTATTATTCCTTTTAAAATGTAGGCAATTTATAGAGATGGTGAATGGAAGTGATATAGACAATAATATGAGGCACATTGCTCATACATCTGTCATTCAATCAACTAAACCATATAGGTGAGACCTGTTTGTTCCATTTTATATTTTACCCTCATTTAGGTCAAACTTAGTTCTAAAAGGTGTGATGTTAAATATAGAAAAATTAATTAAAAGCATTTTAAGAACTGAGCGGGTCAGGTTTTAGTTATTCCATTAGCAGCAATATATGTAATACAATGTCTTGTGTATGCAACTGATGACCATTGGTAACAGCTATGCAGTTGAGGTAGACATGCTTACTTGTAACTAGATCCTATTAGTTCTCTGTAATAAGTTATGGATAATTCCTTTGCTGTTAATTGATCCATCTTATAGTGATCTTCCTGTTTGATCATTATTGAATTGCTTTACTTTTACCTTCAGTTGATTTTTGGGATGCATGTGTACATGTGTCTGTGTGTTTTTTTTATGAGAGTTGGCGGAAATCTTCAAAAGACACAGATAGGTCCATACATATCTGTGTGTGGGATTTTTTTTTTTTTACCCATTGAAACCACCACCCTAAACTTGTTCATTCTTCTCCACGAGACCACCATTACGCATTAGTTCTAATGGCTGAGTATCGCCTCATTGTTTTCTTCGCAAGAGTTTTCATGTTTCCATGCTAGTCACAACTTCTAGCACTCTCTTTGTTTCCTTGACAGTCTGACATGCATAGCATTCCACTCTGTTCTCCTCTTTAAATTGGTACTGATAGGCTCTAAAGCATTCAGCACTGTTGCCACTGATCGATGGTTATTTTCGTTCATAGTGCCTACTTCTTTCTTCAACAAGAAGTTCAACAGGTGGCATTCTGGCTATCACGCCCACCGCCTCATAGGAAACAGTTCAGAAAGCACTTACTGTCCTTAAGGAAGCTCTGCGATAAATGGAAACCATTTGTCCCCTGTATGATTTGGTAGCCATCGCTTCTTTCCAAATGTGAGCTGCATATAATATGATTGAGTAGATAACAATAGCAAGAAATCTTCTGCAACTCTCCCTCAGACCTCCAAAGTTTGGCATACGGCATGACAATAAGGATGCCCACTTTAGCAGATTTTGTGCTGTTATACTCCGTGTGAACATTATCCGGATACGTGCATCAATCAAAACACCAAAGGTATTTTAAATATGGCTGAGAATGGATCTCGTGCCTCCCTACTGTGATAGTGATGGTCTCAGTTTGCTTCCTTCTAGTGACTAGGAGAACCTTGGTCTTGTGATCTGCAAGTTGTAGGCCTACCAAAAACAGTCAACCTCAGACCCTAGCTACAGCCTGGTTAGTGATGAGGATAACTTCTTCGGAGTGCTTCGACAGCACTACCACTTCAAGCTCATCTGCAAATCCCACAACTGTGGCTCCCTCCAGCATTATCAATTGGAAAATTGTGTCATACATGACGTTCCACAGAAGAGGCCCTACTACAGAGCCCTGTGGGGCACCTCCAGTCACCTTGTATTAGAGATGCGACATCGATAAAAAAACATCGATTTTTTTAAACCATTTCTGTATCATAAAGACTGTTCTAAACACTACGCATGCTCGGGCCAGTCAGAAGTGCTTTTTCAATCAACCAATAGGACATGGAATCCAAAAAACATCAATGTTTTAAATTATAGTTGCTTACAATACATTACCCAATAAACATCGATGTTTTTGAACAACTATTTCAGAAACATAAGTCTGTTCCAACGATCACGCATTCTAAGGCTTGTCAGAAGTAGGTTTTGGAACTAAGAATCCAACATCGACAACAAAAAACATTGATGTTTTTAATATATCGTTGCTTACAATAAATTACCCAAAATACATCGATGTTTATGAATAACTATTTCAGAAATATAAGGTCTGTTCCAACGATCCCGCATTCTACGGCCTGTAAGAAGTGCTTTTTGAAACAAAGAATCCGACAACGACTAATAAAATATCGTTGCTAACAATACATTACTCCAAATACATCGATGTTTATGAATAACTATTTCAGAAACATAAGGTCTGTTCCAATGATCCCGCATTCTACGGCCTGTAAGAAGTGCTTTTTGAAACAAAGAATCCGACAACGACTAAAAAAACATCGATGTTTTAAAATATTGTTGCTTACAATACATTACTCAAAATACATCGATGTTTTTGAACAACTATTT
>NW_027107551.1:838647-845578 GCF_000696795.3 Halyomorpha halys | reverse complement strand
TATTTTAAAACATCGATGTTTTTTTAGTGATGTCACATTCTTTGAAAAAACTCTTCTTACAGGCCGTAGAATGTGGGATCGTTGGAACAGACCTTATGTTTCTAAAATAGTTGTTCAAAAACATCGATGTATTTTGAGTAATGTATTGTAAGCAACGATATTTTAAAACATCGATGTTTTTTTTAGTCGTCGGATTCTTTGTTTCAAAAAGCAGTATTTCATACAGGCCGTAGAATGCGGGATCGTTGGAACAGACCTTATGTTTCTGAAATAGTTATTCAAAAACATCGATGTATTTTGAGTAATGTATTGTAAGCAACGATGTTTTATTAGTCGTTGTCGGATTCTTTGTTTCAAAATCACTTCTTACAGGCCGTAGAATGCGGGATCGTTGGAACAGACCTTATGTTTCTGAAATTGTTGTTCATAAACATCGATGTATTCCGGGTAATGTTTCGTAAGCAACATTATTTTGATATTGAACATTGATATTTCAAATCATCGATGTTTTTTTTATCAATGGTGCATTTTTTTTTGCAAAAACCACTTCCGACTGGCCGGACTATACGTCGTCGTTGAAACAGACCTTGAGTTACTGAAATGGTTGTTTAAAAACATCGATGTTTTTGGCAAAGATCTGTATGCACTGATATTTTAATATTGAGCAAAGATATTTTAAAACATCGTTGTTTTTCTAGTTGTAATTTATCTCTATCATGTCGATAGCTTGAAGGTTGGAGGTTCTTTTTTATTCGACCATATTTTTGATAGGAATCTATTTATATACTGAAAATTTTTGGTTTTCATTTAGTTACTTTTGAAAAAAAAAAAATGAAAAATTGGGACAAAACATCGTTGTTTAGAAAACATCGGCTTAAAAACATCGATGTTTTCAAAACATCGACATCGATGTCGCATCCCTACCTTGTATCTCCTTTGGCCAATGTCTGATAGATGAAACAGAACTCGATCTCCAAAGTAGTAAATTAGAAATCATCTACTATACAGGTTCATCTTACAGTATTGAAAGCATTCTCTGCATTGTGCCTTTACTTAATTTCTTAAGTACTATTTTGTAAGGCCTATCCCATGGGTCTGCATCCACCTCATCACAAAGTTTTCTCCAGCGCTATCTTTTACTTTCTTTAATGGCTTGTTGAAGGTTCATTCTAGCTCTCTTGAACTCTTCCTGAAGCACAGAACTCCAGAAGACATCTCGCTCACTGATAATGTCTTCTTGCTTAGTTGTTACACCGGCAATAGTATCCATCCACCAGTATCCTGGGGAATGATCTTTACCAGTCTTTGAACGGGTCATAGCTGCATCACAAGTCCCAAATTTTAAAAGAGGTCAGTATATGCGCCTTTTCCTTGGCTAACCCTTTCAATTCATATTCATCCTCTAGCATTAAAGTGGATGAAACGTCATCAAAAATTTTTGTGTTCTAGCCAGTGGTTCTACATTGAAAACTCTTCTTTCTTGTAGGTGTATCCAATGTAATCAATATAACCTGGTGATCACTGTGTTTATTAAACAAACCTTCCAAGTAGTGTTCTGTTGCAGATGACCACTGACAAACGTCAGATCAATGATAGATGATCTTCTTGCTCTAGTAAACGTTGGTTTTGTTCCTGTGTTCACAAGGATCATATCACTTACATGTGGAAAAGCTTCTAGAAGAACTTTCTCCATGTCGATTTATTATCCTACTTCCCCATTCTGTAGCCCATGTTAAAATCATCAGCTATGATATCTGGCTTTTGGCAACTACCCTCTAAGAAAATGCGATCCAACAAATTCACAAAGTCTTCGACTGTGATGCTGGGATAGGTGTAACAGCTAAAAATGTAAAAAGATGTACACGTTGATCTTCGTCCATACAAAGGTTTAGGCCTCCGCAACCTCTTTGGTGGTGAGGGCATCCAAATCTCACAGTTCGAAAAGGGACTCCTCCGTCCTAGTCCCCACTTCCACCCCTTCGTCAAGTACTGCCTCCATTGAGCTTTTCAGTGGAGCAAGAGATTGCTCTTTTTTGCAGTCCAATTGCAGAAGAAGATCACCTTTATCAATTTTTCTGGACCTTAGTTATTGAAGAGGCCATCTCCACCATCACCAGATTTTCCCTTACCTTTCACAGGACATTTACGTAGGACAGTATTTTTACAATGACTGCATCAGGCCTTGGTGGCTTAGGGCAAGGTTTCTTCCTCGATCTTTTACGCACTTCTTGCCAGTTTTCTTCTTGTGGTTCTTTCCGTTGAACTGCTGATCTCTGAGAGTGATCTTCGTTATGTTGCGCAACTATATCTATATTGGGTTTTACAGTTTTATGTGTATTCTTCCTTTCTCCCACCAAAGAGGGTGTGGAAACTGTCCCCTCGGATTTAACAGTATTCTTCCTTGGTGGACTTATCTCCTTTGTTTGGGTGTTGCCATCTGCAGTTTCGATAGGGAGGACAGCTGTTTTCAACTGTTCAAAGTAAAGTTGGATTTTGCAGGCATAACACGTTATCTTTCCATGGACATTATTCTTTGTGCGAATAGAAGAGAAAAGTTGTTTCATCTTGCTCCCAAGGTTCTGCATCACTTCTGACATTGTTAGTCTTGTGCTATTAGATGCTACAATGGCCAAATTTCCCACCATTGCAGCACTGCGGTTGTATAATGACGACGTTGGGAAACCCGGTTTTGCATTTTGATGCGGGTACTGGGGTTCCATGCCCCTGCACCGTAACACAATTAATATTCTCTTCCATCATTAGTGACTTCAAAATTTTTATTTTTTGCATTTTATACCGCCTCTAACCTGAGGAACAGACACTGACCACTACGCCACCTATTCTAGGAACCATCGTGCCTGGATTTGTGTCTAGTTTTGGTCCACTCCGGGTATTTTATTTCCCCAGTTCCCCCCATATCTGGTAGAATCCCCCTTTCCGCCACCTGGGGAGGCGCTCGGTGGGAGACACATAGAGTGTTTTTTTCTTGAAACATATAAGGACTGATTAAGTTTTATGAAATATCAGCTCTTAATAAACTTACATTTAACCATCAAATTCAATGAATTAATACTATAAATGTTTATTCTTCTTTTCTGCTCTTTATCCTACTAATACTCCTTTAGTGGCCTTCTCTTGATAACTTGTGAACTCTTCCATTTACCAAATTCTTTATGGGTGTATGCGTGTTGTCTTAGTTCTGGGATATTCTAAACTGCATGGCTATCATTTATTTTGTAACTAGAGAAGACTTTCATAAATATGACATGAATATGTTGACACTTTTGCATGAACTGTTTTGACTGTCTCAAACTCTACTGTGAACTGTAGAGTCTTCTACTCGACTGACTTTTTAAACATCTAAAGCCCACAAATCCGCCCCAACAAAGTAGTCCCTATGTATCAATTAGTATTTTGAGTTTATTCTAAACCAGTTTATTCTTCTTTTCTAATTCTTACACATGCGCATTATTTTAGGTCTAATAAAATTTATTTTCATATTATTTATTTGTTTTAATACAAATTTTTATTTGTATTTTTAAAAGGAATATTGTCATTACTTATTTTTCTACTGACGCAAAACTATCTCAGCATTCTTAATTTCTAGTTTTTATTTTAAACATTGCAAAAGGATTTTAAATTTTATATTTACATTTATTTTGACTTGAATCTATAGTTCAATAAAAAACTGAAGGTGGACATCTGCTGTGCTCACATCACCATTCACAATTTTCTGTGGTAAACCTATCAATATGATGAAAATAGTTTTTGGAAAATTTGTGAAAAATTCTCCATTTTTACCAAATCCAGCTCCAAATTGTTTCTTTAGACAGGATGCAGGAATGAAAAAGTATTAATGGTTATTGTCTAATGACAATACTTCCTTGGTGCCCTCCTATTTCTATCCTGAAGAATAAAAAATATGTATTTTTTGCAAATATCCAAATATTTCTAGTCTTGTTTTAGTAAGATAATCTCTACTATTTGCCTTCTAATATTAATTTAATCACTCCATAACGCATTCTGACAAATGCTGCTTATATAAATATAGATTAAATTTGTATTTTAGTGCAGATAAATATGGAATAGATGATACTATAGCATAAATATATGTATTTAGAAAGTGGTAGAAACCTTCATTCACAAGTTTGATTCTCTAATTTATTGTCATTTTCACCATCAGTTTATTAATACGTATTGATGTTTATCACAATCAGTTGCATAATTTAATTAAAACATTTAAAAATTTGTTCATATTATCACTTAAATTACATTATCGCTTGTTTTAAATTGAGAAATAATTTTTTTCTATTAGCACAATTTATTCATTTTTAAGATGACTTAGTTTGAGAATGGATCAATTTTTAATTTCTACTTAGTTGTTTCTTAGATTTATTATTATTTGGTAAAATTTAAACAAAAATCAGTAACTGAATCTTCATCAGTAATTGAAATGATCATTCCTAAACCTGAACAGAAATATTGTTATGTAGTGTAATTATAGTTTCATGGGCTTTTAAGTTTACATTTCTTTTCATTTGATTAATTTTATTTTTAACCATACCTAATGGTAACAACTTAGCACCTCCCAATAATGCTACTTCCGAACCTTCTGCCAAACATATATTTACCGAGCCTGTTTCATCTCCAATTTTTGTCAAAAATATACAGGATTTCTTGGCATTTAGTAAAGAAATCTCAGAGGTGATTGGACAACCTTATTTCAAGTGCTATTCTAATACTAAAGATACTATGATTATAACAACAAATAAAGACAACTACAAGAGCCTCATTGGGCATCTATCCGAGAAGAATTACGACTTCCACTGTTATCAGCTAAAAGAAGATAAGCCATATTGAGTCGTATTGAGGGGACTCCATTCCACTACCCCAACTACAGCCATTAAGAGTGACTTAGAGGAATTGGGTCACAATGTTCGCCAAATTTTTCTAATGTGGTACACCCCATGGAAAAATATCGCCTTCCTCTATTTTTCATTGATTTGGAACCAGCTTCCAATAATTCAGACATTCTTACAATTTTGAGGCTGGTATACTCTTTTGTAAGTTTTGATGAACCCTGAACAGAGCTGAAATTGTCCAATGCACTAAGTGTCAGAACTTTGACCACACAAAAGCCTATTGCTATCCTCAAGCAAGATGTGTCAACTGTGCTGGCCCACATCCATCTGACTCCTGTCAGAAGTCTTGAGAGACTCCAGCTGAATGCGTATGTTGTGGGAAAGAAGACCATCCCGCTAACTATAAAGGTTGTATAATATACAATAATATGCAACGTCAAAAACCGCGAATTCTGCCTTAAAAGTGCATAACCAAAACAAAGTGGTTCTGGAAGAACTGGCTGGGCTGCCCATCTACAATTTGCTCCAACAACCCATCTACACCAGAAGACAGTCTATTAAATATTCAGAAGATCTCAGGTGCCTCAAGCCTCTCATTCCCTCCCTCAGACATCCTGCCCTCAGCCTCAGTTCTCTGTTTCTTTCCCACAGACTTCGCAGTATCACTCCCAGATCTCCCATCCATAGACTATAGCACCAACAAATGACTTTCCTCCCAAAAATGTGAAAATTCCTTCACAGATCAATCCTAAACTTCCTCCCCTATCCCAAACTTCCTCTTCCATTACACCTGAACTAGCATCTGTCCTTTCCTCCTTCCTTTGTGATCTCCTAGACAATCAAACCTCTTGTCTCACTCCTTACCAGACTCCTTACAGAAATCCTGTTTAATTTTTCATGAAGAGCAAGAGCACCTTAAATATCTTTTTATGGAATGCAGATGGACTACATAACCACTGAGATGAACTTGACATATTCCTCCATGAACATTTCATTGATATAGCTTTACTGACTTAAACTCATTTCACAAAGCATTCTTACTTCTACATGCACGACTACATTATATATAGAACAGATCACCCCGACAACACATCCCACGCAGGTTCTTGTATCCTTATTCATAAATCTTTACCTCACTCCCATATTCCTTCCACTCTGTCTGATACTGTTCAATCAATATCCGCCAGCTTATCCTTTGGCCCATTTAACATAATTCTTTCAGCTGTATACTGTCCTCCAGGTAATTTCCTTTCCTATAGCCATCTTGACTCCTTTTTCTGATCCTTTGGTCCACGATTTATTGCTGGGGGAGATCAATGGCAAAGATCAACAGTGGGGATGCAGAATGTCCAATACTCATAGTTGGACTCTTTCCTGAGTCACTACTTCCAGTAGCTATTCCATACTCTTTCCCAAAAATCCGACTTATATAAAAACCGTCCCGATATCCTTGATATATTTATTACTTCCCAAATACCCTCCTCACAATTCACAATTCAATCTTTAGATGACCTCTCTTCAGATCATAGTCCGGTTATACTCCTCATGCATTCAAATCCTATTCCTAGGATTCCTCTCCTCCTTCACTGGTTACAGGACAGGCAAACTGGAAAAATTTTTGTTCTGATCTAAAAAACGTACAACTTAAAAATTCCATTAAAACCAAAACAACATATTGACTCTGCTATCAAAAAACTCTCAAGATCGATAGGAACTACTATCACTAACAATACTTCACAAATGAACATAAAAAATTTCTGGGAAAACAATTACCTCATCACATTCAAACCTTATCAACAGAAAAATGCTGGGCAAGAGTGAGGTGGCACAGAACAAGATATCTTTTGGATAAAACTCATTTCAGTACATTGACTAACAGACTAAAAACAGAAATTAGAAAATATAGAATTCAAAATTTCTATAATTTAACACAAAAACTAAATACTACTGTTTACATCAGGACCTGTTTGTGTCTTACTCCAAGTATCCTGTATGTATGCTGAAATTATATTAAATTAGTGTGGAATAAGGGGGGTTGAATTGTGAGACATTTTCTGCTTATTTGTGAG
>NW_027107551.1:821778-833310 GCF_000696795.3 Halyomorpha halys | reverse complement strand
TATTAAGTTACTAAAAAAAATCCCTGAGGGGGAAAATGGGTTAGTATATTACTAAGGTGAAAATTATTTATAATGCTAGATAGAAATATATAGATGGTCTCATATTTTAAGATATAGTTATCACTTATCTTGGGACGTCTTCGCTGCCATGGTCTCATCTTCTAGCCGCTTTCGTCCAGGTTCAGCGATGGGCTAAAATAGTGAAAACCATCTATTTCACTTCAGATCTCGATGAAGGGTTGTTTCTCCCTCAGAGGCTGGCCAGCATGTAATCAGCTGTGGTATGGTATTAGGGGCAGGCCATGTCCAATCTTGCATGCCATGATAGACAATATCAGGTGGCATTGCAGTTGTGGTGTATTCAGGGTCTTTCGGTGTCAGCAGCAAGCAAGGGCATCAGAAAATGAGACTCCTGGCCCTGGCTTTATAAAAATATTAAACCCCCCAAAACATCGGATTATGTAAATCCGACAACCACTTACAAATCACTATGGACATTTACTAAAAAGTGAGTTACAGTTACACAACTGATACCCCAACCCACCCTAACAACATACGTTGTAGACAAATGTGTACTGTCAGTAAAAAAAAAAGCCCTACTAATGCATTACAAACACTCATAATATCCAATGAAGAATGGTGTCAAAACTGGAGAATCAAAATAAATCCTAACAAATCCCACCAGATCACCTTTACCACACATAGGAGGGTAGAGGTTTACAACAGAGAGACCTCTACCCTCCTGTCCTACAGTATCCTTTTTAAATATTCCAGTTACACCTGTTGAACAGATTCACTACTTAGGACTCCATCTTGACAAGAGACCTTGAATCTCCATACAAGACTGAAATGACAAGAAACTGCTCGTAGATTTCAATTTCTACAACACATAGTTGACAAATGGTCTAAACTTCCTATTCACTACAAAAAATTATTATATATTGTGATAATCAGACCGATATCACGGACATACGGTATTGAGCTCTGGGGCTCTACCAAACCATTAAATTCCTCTCGCATCCAATCCTTACAATCTAAAATCCTTGATGTACCTTATTACATTACAAATAAACTCATCCACAAAGACCTTAACATCCCTTTCGTTGCAGACTTGGCCCAAAATAGATATGCATCTTTTCATTCCAAACTCCTTATCCATTCTAACCCATTAGTCATTAATCCCTGATAATCCTCTGATTATCTGTTCCATCCTCTGTTTTTGAAAAGAAAATGGCCACGGGACCTTCTAATTTAAATTAATGTTTGAAGTACCACCATTGGGTGGTTCCTTCCCAAGATTTTCAAGTGATTGAAATATTCCACATATTTACTTAATGTATTTTTTTTTTTTGTACAGTTGTAAATTACAATAAATGAATTTTAAAAAAAAATAATTTTTGGATGCCATAATGCACTGCAGCCACTTTAGGTCTATTCTTTTGATTTTAATAATTCTAAGATATTATTCATAATGATAGAAAATGCAGTGTTGTATCAGTAATAAAAGATTTTATTATTTTAAGTATTTCTCCTATAGTTGTATAAAATAAAAGTATAGGTAATACCTAGTATAAAATAATAGGTTTCAATTATTCAATTTATGTTCCTGTGTTATTTAAATTCAGTGAAAATAATATTTTAATTCCTGTTTATCTTACATATTTCTTGTTGTTACTTATTTATACCTTAATCTGCTTGATTAATTTTTAGGAATGTTGTTGAAATTAATGGTATTTCTAAAACTAAAGATGAGACTCTGGGTGTGAATGAAAAAAATACTTGTAATGGTTTACAAAATGGTTACATTTCTGATGACCTCTCAAAATGTTGTGATTTGGGTATGTCTTAGTTCAATATCTATTATTTAAATTAAATCAACTAATGGCTATCTATAAGTTCTGTTCACTATTAATTTTGTTTTAAACCTTTAAGTCATCTTTGATCACACTTGTCTCGAAGAAGCCATATTTTTTAGATCATCCATAAATTCATAGTTAGGATCAAATATAGTTCTTAAATTTTTGTTTCTGATTACCTGTTACTTTGAATTGGATTGTCTTGTGTACAGGTACTCTTCATCAAGTATAATACTCATTCTGTACTCCCGTTCTTACATTGATCTACCATTTCTTGTATGAGTTAGTTTCAATCATTTCGTAGGTGAATATGGACTGTATTGATTATGGAAAAAAATACAAATAATACATACATGCATGCATACTAAAAATGAAAATCCTACTTAATAGCCTCTTATACTTCCTAGGACCTTCTCTGTATCTTTTTTGTTCAGTCCTGCAGTAGCTTCTCACAATTTTCATCAGGCAGTATATGTTACTGAGGTTTTATTCATTTATAGCTACTAAAATTTGCTCGGCTACCAGTGCTAAAAATGTTAGGAGATATAAGGATTAATATGCAACATCTTAGCCCTTTCCTTGGCCTAATGGTATACTTTTTTAGTTAGACATCTAAACTTCCCCTACCTCTAATGGATCCATATTAGCTAAGTATCACTATTCTTACTATTCTTGAGAAGAATCAACGATGTTTAAACCTGGTGCTTGTCAGGTACTATGCCTATCCGCTTCAATTGTATCCAATTGCTGGCACAGGTCTGCACTAGGGGGTATATTTGTATAATCAACATTTCTAGTACTTGTTTTCACTGCATATTATAGGAATTCTTTGCCAACTTTAGCATAAGATTGATAAATGTATTCATAAGATTCTGTGGTATCTCAAGAATTTCTGTGCTTCCTGTTGCTTTAAATGCAATTTAAAATGGCTTTGCTCCGTTCACCATTGACTGTATTTTCTTGTTTGCTTTTTATTCTATTCCATTAGAAGCTAAAAACCTTTCAGATTCATATTTGTCTTTTCACTCTTTGAGTTCTAGATCTTAATTTTTTGTATGCACTCTTTTAAAACTTTCTACCTCCTATGATTAATCTTTTAGATGTCTAATAAACATTATTAGACTGGATTGGAAATGTTTTTTTTTTATTTATGTTTTACTAAATATTGTTTTTTTTTTTTTAGAAAGTGGGGTTAGGGAAGTATGTGGTGGTAGTCGTCTTGCTATTCAAAGAATGTTAGATTTTGGAAGGGAATTATATAATTACAGCCAACAGTTATTTCACGAAAATGGATCTCATGAGCAAAATAAGAAAATGTTGCAGGTATGCATCTGAATTACTTTTAAATCTGATAGTCATTTTTAATGTATATCATAACTTTAATTGATACCTTTTCATCTCATTGACGTCTTTATGCTATTTCTGGATACAATTGGATTTTTATTATTTTAAATTTTAATTTATTTGTTATGATTTTTATATCTTTTGCATTAATTTATTTATTTATTATTATTGTTACATTTTTATTTTTATTATCATTAAATATTTTAACTTATATATTTTTAGGATGCCTTCAGTTTATTAGCCTATGCTAATCCATGGGATAGCCCTGTAGGATGGCAGCTAGATCCAATTCAAAGAGAAACTGTTTGTGCCCAATTAAATTCTGCTATTTTAGGTAAATTTCACTAGAATCTTAATTACTAGTAGGTAGACTGATGAATATACAAGAGTGGTCTGAAAAGTTTCCAGTCTTACAAAAATATATGACATTTTTTCTGAAAGTTTTGTTTTATTTTTCAACATAGTCTCCTTGTAACTCTGCACAATTTTCCCAGTGATGCTCCCATCTCTGTAACCTGTCCAAAAAGTACCTGTGCAAAATAATTGTTCATGAAGATGATTCCCTCTTTATTTGATGAAAATCTCTGTCCGAGCACAATTTTTAGATGAGGGAACAAAAAGAAGTTGGGGCTAGATCTGGTAAGTAACCGCGAGACATCCCGAACGTTCATTGTCTCCCAAGCTCTTACGGCCACGTTTAAATTCAGCTGACCAAAATTTCACTGTGGTAAATGATAGTGCAGAGTCCCCATAAACAGAATCTAACTCATCTTTGATTTGCATAGGTATATTGCCTTTCAAATACAAATATTTAATGACAGCTCGATACTCGATTTTGACCATTTTCACTAAAACACTCATATCAATTCACTCAAACGACTGTTACGTAAACATTGCGCGTCCAAAAGGACTGACACTTTGGTGGGTAACTGTCATCAGATGAACAATGAAATTCACTTGCGTTTGTTTACGAGTGCTGCCATCTTCACATTGCGGTCAGAAAATTTTCAGACCACCCTTGTAAATAATAAATAATTGAATAGTTTCTGTGGTTCAGAATTTCAATAAAAGGCAAGAACTATGATAAAATAAGAGATTGTACTACATTGTTGGTTATTGGTATTTAGAGGTATAAATATGGTGAATAGTTATAATTTTACTCAAAATATTACAAAATATTATTATTATATATTACTTTTGGTTTCTTATTATTTTCCTAAAACTATATTTTTGGTTTCTTAAAACAAATTGTTGCTTCTTTATCCAATTAACTTTCAAGTTATGCTTGTAAGTTAGAGAAGGCCCAATTCCTATTTCTATGAACTTGTAGTCTTGTTTCCTAGTTGATGGTAGTAAATATATACTAGTTAACCTTACTACTGAAAGGATCAGTGGGATTTTCATTATTTAATAGTATTTTTCAATTAATGAGATTTAATACTTACTTTAAGTAAAATGAATAAAAACTATTACTTGCTGATATTAGGCTATTTTTAAATATATATATTATATTAAATATATAATAAATTTAACAAGCACCTACAAGGCACTATTATTACTAGTGCTTTTCCTGTTCTCTAAGTGTTTACTTATAAATTTGTTGATCAAAGAACAAAAACTATTTTTAATATTTTTTTTTTTTACAAGCTTGAAAGAGAATAGTTCAATTTTGGTTATTTACAACTATGGTGGAGTTCATGCACATTTGTGAATAGAATATCTATCTTCGAAGATAGGGATTTGATGATATGGAATGTAAAGAGGTACTATGATTCTAAAGAAAGACTAGGAATTGGCATGGACTCACCACTTCCATCCTTCAATAGAGCCTTTCTTATCTTACTGTTAAAGCATTACTTATAATGAGTATTGGTAGATGTACAATGTCAACATTGCAGTCTCTCAAGGAGATTATTAAACAAAAGTAATAAGTGATAATTTTCCTTTTCTGTCTGCTCTCGAAATCCCATATTTAGAGCCATGCATTTCTTACTTTTAAAACTTATAACCAATAGTGAGTAGAACCGTCTTTGAAAAAACAATTTTACTTATTTATTGGTTCTCTGGTGAGGATATAAGAAATTTTATGGTATTGATCCTTTCTTAGAGGTATAGCTAAAAATATCTTATGAGGAAAAACTGGTCAGTAGATTAATAATAAGCACGAATAAATGAAACTTATTTTATTTTGACTGACATTTCAGACCTTCATTAGGGCTGAAAATAAAAAAAATTATATGAGATTCAGTGTCAACCTTAAAGTAGTGAAAAAAACAAAGAAACATTATATCAAGAAATTAAAGATACAACAAGTAATACTAAAAGATGATAAAATATAATATTGTAAAAGTAAGATTTTATACAAACAAAGAAAATATTAGTAAAAGAAAAAATAATTAATAATTAAACAGTGCTCTGTGTAAATAGTGGAAAAATTAACATAATGAGAAATGTGTGAAAGTAAGCAATGCACATGATACAATAACAAGCATGAAAATATATTGATAAAATTAACAAAATAAGAAAGTTATATCTGAAGTTAAAAGGAGGTAAGTATTAGAACTGGAAATCATGAGATGTGATGAGCAGAAGTAAACAATGTGTGTTATTAAAATAAAAAATTATTTTTAGTTTAATTCTTTCCTTATTCACTTTTCCTCACACATGTTATTTACTTTTGCTCATCACGTTTTATTATTATTAGTTTTACTACTTTCCCTCTTTTAACTTTAGATATCTTTTCTTTATTTTGTTAACTTTACCTACATATTTTATTGCTTCTCATTGTATCATATATATCGTTTACTTTTACGCATTTTTATTATTTGCATAGAGCAGTGTTTAATTTTTAATTATTTTTCTAATATTTTCATGTTAGTTATCTTTATGTAAAAATTTTTAGCTTTGCAATATCATTTTTTTTTACTATTATTTGTTACTTTATTAATTTTTTGTAGTTTCTTTGTTTTGTTTTGTTCCCTACTTTGTGGTTGTTATTTCTTGTTTTTGTTTTCAGCCTTGAAGAAGGCCTGGAATTTAGGCCAAAAAGTCGGCACAGATAAAGTAAGTTTCACTTATTTTTGTTTGTTATTATTCTACTGGCCATCCCCCCTACCTGAACATCTTTTTCTCATATTGAATCAGCGCAGTCAACAATAAACACATCATTAAAAATATCTTAGAGAGGGAGAGGTGAACTGAGAGTAGAATGGAGTGTTGAAAGTTTTTTATTTAAGGAAATGTAAGGTATTTGAGGGGTGACGGTAGCAGCGTGGTAACGCGCCTGTCTGCAAACCCAAAAGTTGCAAGTCCCGGCCCTATCCAGGATTTTTCAAGCATACAATTATACAATACTCTCTCACTGCCTCCCCCCCCCCCCCGGGCATTTGTGGCACTCACAAAAATAGGCGTGGGAATGACGGACCCACCCTCTGAAAACCACGTCATGAAACACGCGATATATTTCCTAAGTACACCGTGCTAGGCCTTGAACCTGCACAGTCTGTTGCGCCAATAATAATAATAATAATAATAATAAAAGAAGGTATTTGAAGTTTTTATTTATAAGCTCATATTATGTTGGTAGATTCAAGCAACATGGCGAGAAGGCCTCCCCTAGAAATAGCAGTTTCACATGCTAAAGAGTTAATACAACTAATGTCTAGATCTGGGCTTGGTTCATGTGCCTTTGCAAATGTGGATGATATAATAAATTGACTGGTGAGTTCTAATATTATTAATTATATTTTAGTAAAATATAAAAGATTTTAAGTGTTAGTTGATTTTAATGTAACTTATTTGTGTTTAGTGCATCCATGCTTAAACAGTGAAGTCAAATTTCAAGCAGTTGGAAGTTGATATGTTAAGATTTGTTTAATTGATTCAGACCATTAATTTCTATTATGTTGTTCCTGTAGGTCACCATGCTTGAGTTTATCTTGAATATCTTAAGTGCTCTCTCTAAATTAAAAAAAAAAGTGTTTTAATTGCATGTTTGAAAAGTTTAAATTTGTTGTATCGTCTGAAAAGTTTAAATTTGTTGTTTTAGGAACAAGTTTAATCTATTTTGTCAAAACTATAAACTTTCAGGAAAAATATGTCCTATAATATTTTCACTTTGATTCATCACCACCCAATGTAATGGAGAATAGAGTTATTGGACATTTTATTTTATAGTTTCTGTAAAAAATTATAATTTTAAGGCTAGAATTGATTGGTTTTATTTTATTTTGTGTTCACTAGTTTATATCCTTATGTTTTGAACATATGGATGTTTTTATTCTTATATTATGTTGAATTATTCATATTTTTATGTATGATGGAGTATCGAGTTTGTTGTTCCATCATGCTAATCTACCTCATTTCTTATTGTTCAAATCTCATTTTAATTTATTGTACTAATAAGTTTTAATTATTAATTACTGCTCCATTACACAAACTAATGGTTTTATTATTTTTATATAACTAGTGAAATTTCAGTGACCCTAAGTTTTATTTATAATTGTAAAATGTGAATTAGTATTTTTAACTAGTATTTTAATAATTATTTTAAAAAGTGTATAATTGAGACTTCATTAATCTATGCATTTCATATTACATGTTATGCTTCTTTATTTTTAATGTTATAACTTATTTTTCCAACTAATGGCTATTGTTTTATGATTATTCCATTACTATTTACCTTTTCTGAACTTGTCAATAGTATTGAGAAATAATATTTTTTCATTAAGTTATAATTATTACTTCTCTACTTTTTTAATATTCATAATTATGTTGCTGTTAGTTAATAATAGGTAATTATTGAAATTTATGACTAAATATTGATAATAATACAATGTTAATAGTAACATTAGTTTCATTTTAAACTTTAAAAAAAATATATATATATATTGGACGGATTTAATATCTGTACTTCTTCCAGATGTGAGCATATGTGTTATTTAGCCAGGTTTGTTGACTCATTAAAGCTGTATAATTTTTATGTTTATTCTGTGAGATGACAAATTTTAAAATTTTAATTATTCTTTCTCAAAATAGTGCAATGATATTTATGAGTAATTAAAACCAGTTTGATTCAATACTAATTTATTTGATGTGCAAACATGGGTTATACATTTACTATCACTTCTTTGAAATTTTGTCTTTATATTTTTTGAAGTAAAAGTCAAACATTAAAATAAAAACATAAAATTTCTAGTTACCAACTTTGTGTTATTTAGATAATTTTACTTGATACTGCCATAATTCTTAAGTCAGCATGTTTTGCTATGATTGGAAAAGTTATTTTATGTTCTTCATTTTTAGAAAATGTTTAAATTATCTTGTTACTAGTTATTATAATTTAAGTAGAAATCATTAGATTTCTGAATTTTATAGTGTATATTGAATTTTATTACAACTTGGTTACTTGATACATCTTTTCAAGGCTACTGTTTATTTATTGACAATGTTTTAAAAAAAACATTTTAATTATACAGCTTTTGATGGGCCGGTTATGGATATAATTAATTTGCTTTTAGTTTATTTTATATTTATTAGTCTTGTGAAATTGGTTCATATGTTTACCCGAATATAATTGATTTATTTTTTCCATTATTATTGTCATTTTTATTTCTGCTTTAAGGCAGTCATATTAGATTTTCTTAATATGTATAGTTAAAGTTATGTTGAATTGTTTTGAAGATTTTTTAAAAGATCAAAAATTATTCTGTTAAAAATGATATTTTATTTAAACTAATTTCCCATCAAGATATGCTGTAATTTTTGTATTGTAAATACTGTAAATAAATGATTATAATTGATTACTGATTTATAAATAATAGCTAGTTCTTGTATATTTTATCCTAAAGCCTCAGCAGTAGCCTCCGGAATTCACACTGCTACACAAGATTTATTTATTTATCTAATCTGTCTAATTTATCACAAGATCTATTTACTTACACAAGATAAATAAACAATGCGCCTACTCGAAAGGATTGACAGAGGGAAGAGGGGACTGTTTTCTTCTCATTCAATGCACGGCGATCCCACTATAAAGCCCGTACTTATCTGAGCATGCGCTCACTTTGTACCAACAACCTTTGGCTCAAACTGTGTAGTGTAGACTGTCCTGTACTCTTTGGAGTTAAAAAAGGCATTCAAAAGTGCTCATTTGGTGTGTTTCCTCAAGTAATTATGCAGCCTAATAGTTCTTGAAATATAGTTTTTCATAAACCAGAAGTTTTTTCCTAACAACAAGAAATCAACATTTTGTGAATTTATTTTGGTGAATATCATCAAACTGCTTCTACTGCATCTGCTGTTCTTTAATTGAGAGCTATTAGACATCATTCATAAGAAGTAATAGTTTCCATGGTATTTGTCAAAATATTGATATTTTGTTTGAAAAATATTTTTTTTTTAAAACAGCTCTATTAGGCCCATATATTAGGAAAATTTGCTCTATTTTGATAATTTTCTATTAAGTATTTTTAATGTTGTCGATAGTTTTGAAGATATGGAGCTTCAAAAATTAATTTTTGGTTACGTTCTGAAACAGCCACCATATTTTATTTCTCTTTCCTGAACTATGGTTGGTAAATTTTGACTATTAACTATATTTAGTTTTCATGAAAGTTATCAAAAATTGGGGGTGATAACTTTTTTTTTTTCTCCGGGCTCTTGAACTAATATGACCAATCCAGTCCTCCAAGTACTTTAGTGAAGAACTTAAGTAATCATAATAATCAATTTTTTCTTTATTCTGAGATATCTTCATTTCAATTAGCATTAGAGTCATAGTAAATGGGTTTTAGAGCCTTAGATTAAAAGAAAATACATAAAAAAATTAACTTCCAGTCATGTTTAGTATTTTAATTGAGTAGCCAGATCTTTGGAGTATTGAATGCTACCTGAACCAGACCCATTGTGCTACCATGTCTACGTTTCTAGATTCTCCCTTGTAGTTAATCATTATTCCTACAGTCTTAGAATTTCCTGTTATTTATTTCTATTATTGCTGATCATCATCTAGGTATGTGCTACAATTTATAACTATTTTTAAATATAATAACTTACTATTAAGCTACATTCAACACCACTTTATAAAACAACTTTTTTTTTCTCTACTTTTATCAACCAAGATTTCGTTGTTATGCTTCCCTATGTTCACTTCTATTTCATTGGAAAGAGTAATGAATGTAGTTTTAATATTATAAAACAGTAGCATAGCCATAGAAAAGTGCAATTAGTTCTTTTATGATTACTTTTTGAAAATTATTGTCAAATAAAATTCAGTTTTCATTTTTAAAGTTTTAAAAAAAAGTGTTATATTTTGTTTCAGGCCTTTAAGCATTTAAATTACTATAAGTGAAAACTATTCTATGGATGATCAAAAGTTTTTTTGAAAATAAATTTTCACACCTGAAATTACAAAGCTGATGTGGCTTGTTTCTCATAAGAAAGAAGATTTTGTAAAGAAAATATTAAGAATTGGCTTCAGAGTACTTTCGAAATCCGTGTTAATAAAGATCCCACTGAACGACTTTCAAAGCCTTTTGATAATTGTATGTTTAATACTAAACATATTGTGCTTTAGACTATGATTTTAGTCTAAGATATTACTTTTGTAAACCCACTTCTAAAGATATTAATAATCTTTCAAAATCAAAAGAAATAACTTAAAGACTCCTGTATTTGACGAATATATATCACATTTCTTAATGAAATTTGTACAATTTATACTAACTATTTTTCTTGAGTATTACTATTGAAAAATGACAGATAATGATGAGTGAAGTAAAATTGGTGTAGTAGAAGGAAACAAAATATTCAGGATAGAATTTTAAAGAAATTAAGTTTAATAGTTGGTGTCCCAAAAGGAGGCTATTTGAATACCGATGACTGGAGACAGGATTTTCGTGCCACTTCATCTTTTGTGTCAAAAAATTCTTCTAGCTTCAAATTCTACCAAACCTCAACAGAAATTCTAATCATGGAAACGACTTTTAAATAAGTCTAATTTTATATAAATAATTTAATATTGCACTAAATTTCACATTTTGGAGGTTTCCACAATTTTACATGTTTTGAGTTTTTTTCTGCTGAAAATTGCACATTTGACACTATTTGGGAATAATTTTGATTTTTTATTTGCATATGTGGAGATTGTTTTTCAAGTTTAATTTTATTTTAAAAACAGTTAGGTAAACTTTCCATGTAGTAATATTATAAATTAAATAATAAATCTTATTTATTTATAATCTTTAAATTTCTTTTTTGAGACTGGCAATTTTTTACTAAATAATTCAAAAACACTATCCAAATTATAGTCTCAAAACATTTATTTCATTTA
>NW_027107551.1:814345-816763 GCF_000696795.3 Halyomorpha halys | reverse complement strand
GTGAATACAAATACAAATAAACCGAAAAGACTTTAATATTCATTAGATAAGAAAATTTAGTTTTTAGAATTGATCTGTATTTTTCTAAAACAAGGGGAAAACTTTATTAAAAAACCACAAAGTTGAGCTGCCTAACTTCATTGGGTTGCTAGCCACACAACATGCTTATTTTAGTCTAATAAGACAATATTTTTGATCTTAAGATAAATAGGTCTAATGAGTAAACAATAGTGATTAAAAACAGTAATAATGATGAGAAGATAGTTGATTGTGGATAATATATATGAGGAGAAAATGGTTGGGGATGCATTCAAAATATAACACTAATAAGTCGAAATAATTTATTTAATAGTACCAACCCTTCGACCAGAATTTCTAGCCTTCATCAGGGCTAAGAACAAAGAACAAGATAACAACCAATGAATATAAAAAAGAAAATATAAACAGAATGACAAATAGTCAGTAATTGTACCGAATGAAATTAATAAAAATATAGTAATGAAAGAAGTGGAAAATAAAATGTATAGGTAATTGAATAAGTAATTAAAAATAACATAATTGAGAAAACACAAATTTTAAGTTATATAATGCAAAGGAATATGTATATTTTAGTTTATTAATAATTTTTAAAAAAAATAATTATTGTTATTTACAACGTATACATATATACACATCAAGTAAATTTGCTGTAAGTGATATTATTACATGATACAAACATGTGGAGAATCTACCCATTGATAAAACTCCAAAAACATTTCTAAAGGAGAAGATCTTGAGGCCATCTTCTTTTCAGATGCCTAGGAGGATTATTAGATAGTGAAGGAGAAGCCAGGTTAGAAACGAGTTGGTTTGGGTGGTTGGGAAGTTTGTCATGGAAGGATTGGTATCTGGTTCTGGCCAAATCGGCAACATATAGGACATTGAGATCTTGATGGATGATTTTATTTGTGACAAAGTAAGGAGCATTAAGGATTTTGGACTGTAAGGATTTGATTCGGGAGGAATTTGATGGTTTAGTGGAGCCCCATAGCTCAACTCCGTGTGTCCAGATAGGCCTTATAACACTCATGTAGATCAGTCTTTTGTAATGGATTGGAAGTTTGGACCGTTTTTCTAGTAAATGTTGAATAGTTGGAATCGACGAGCAGTTTCCTGTCTTTTCAGTCTTGTATTGTCAATGTCAGTCATTTGTCCAGATTTAGTCCTAAGTAACGGATCTGTTCAACAGGAATAAGTGGGGTATTATTAAAAGATACTGTGGGCCAAGACGAAGGTTTACGATGAAGGGTAAATGTGATTTGGTGGGATTTATTGGAATTCCTTTCCAATAGATCCCCAACCATCTTCTCCTCATATATAAACAGTAATAATATACAATAATAGAATATGATTTTTTTTTCATTTTCCTTTAAAAATGACTAAAAATTGTTCCGGTATCCAAAGATTATTTAAATTTAATTATTTAATTTAAAAATTAAAATTATGGAAAGAAAAAAAATAAAATTGAGAGAAAGAAAATATATGTAACTAATGAAATATGTAACCATAATATTAGAATAAAGAAACAAAATATATTGTTAAGTTAGACAAAAGAAGTGAATAGAAAACAACAATATAAGGTGAACATAACTAATATCATGGGTAATGAAAATTAAGAAAGGAATAGAGAAGGATAAGGGGGTAAAAGAAATATAGGAAAAAAAGAGAATAAAACTCACCTGCTCACCTACTGAAATCAGAAAGCCTAGTGAGTGTCAGCAGTGCGTGTGGTAAGGCTCAGAGTTAAAAATTAAAATTTTTATTTTCTTAATTATGTTATTCTTACTTTCTTATTCAATTACCTATATATAAATTTTTATTTTTCACTTCTCATCACTTTATTTTTATTAATTTCATTCTGTAGAATTATTTACTATATTTCATTCTGTTTATATTTTCTTTTTTATATTCATTGGTTGTTTGTCTTGTTCTTTGTTCTTTGCCCGGATGAAGGCTAGAAATTCTGGCCAAAACATTGGCACTATTAAATAAGTTATTTCAACTTAATTGTGTTATATTTTGACATCACCCCTCCCCAACCATCTTCTCATATATAAACAGTAATAATATACAATAATAGAATATGATTTTTTTTTCCCTTTCCTTTAAAAATGACTTAAAATTGTTCCGGTATCCAAAGATCACGGGTTTCGGCACCAGTTAAGTGTTATCAGGTTTGAAAACTTCAGAAAAGGAACAAGTAATGACACTCCCAGTTACAACTGAAACACGACTGTATTCTTTTCAGCACTCCTTTATATATATTGTAATAATTTTAAAAATATAAAAAATTAAAATAAAAAGAATCTTTGCTAGTTTTATAACTTTTCTCAAATATAAGAGATACTTGGGTTCAAATTAAAGAACACTAATATCAAA
>NW_027107551.1:793043-813179 GCF_000696795.3 Halyomorpha halys | reverse complement strand
GAACAATCCTCGTTAACTAATACTATATAATATAATAACATAGAAAACAAAAAGAACAAAGGAAAACTATTTATAATAAAAATAAAATCCTATACACATATCATAGTAAAAACTAACAAGCTCCCCGTAGTAAATGCCATACACATAATTTAAACCTATAACAACTCTTCATACAATACATAAATAAGCTAAAATGAAAAAAAAAACAATGTTGTGTATCTCCTCACGGTCCACTGCCGTGCCCTTATAGTTTCACCATTGTCCTCAATCTCAAATGGAGAAAATCCCGTAACAGTATGTATGGAATGATTATATGCCATTATAGCCTTAGGCATTGCTGCATCTAGTTCCAATCCCTTGTCCATCTGATATTTGCGAAGATGGTCACTTAACTTGCCATGAAGCTGCTCGATGCTTCCTGGTGTGTTGAGATGTTATGTTACGTCCAGGTCCTTTATTTCTGATCGAATCATGGAATTGTCGAATTCTCTGCCTGAATCTGATGAGAAACGCTCTGGAACTCCATAGAATTGGAACCACAATTGGAAAGCTGCCAACACTGCTTCTAATGACTTGTCCTGCACCTGGTGCGCCATTGCCGCCTTACTGAAGAGATCAATTATGGTGATCCATTTAAATCCTCTCCATGTGAATGTATCGATCTGCAGATCATTGAGTAGTGCATCTGCGGTAGGTGTCTCCTGTTGTGTTCCTTCCAACGCGTAATTCTAGCGAAGACTCCTTCAACTTTCCCACCCATTGAAGAGGCCTGTGGCCCCTAAAGCTTCTGCTAAACACATAGGGTCTAAAGTGGTTAACAGCCCTCACTATTCCTAAGAGCTCTCGTTCCAGCGCACTGTATCTTGTCTCCGTTTCTGTCAGGCGCCTACTGGTATACGCCAGTGGACGATCTCCCCCTTCACCTGAGACAACAACGCTCCCAGCGCGTACTTACTCGCATCTGTTGTGATAATGAACTGCCGGGTGAAGTCTGGGAAAGCAAGAACCGGCTCCTGCTGCAGCTTCTCCACGCACCACCTAATATTATCTTTCACCATCGGAGTGATGATTACCTTTCTGGAGTTGATTGTTGAGTGGAACGAGGTACTCGGCCATTTCTGGTTCAAATCTTCGGTAATAATTCAAAGTTCCCAGCCACCACCGCACTCCCTTCACATCCCTAGGCACTGCCATCCTCCTTATAGCTGCGACTTTGTCTGCGTCGGGTTTAACTCCTTCCCTGGAAATAGTGTGTCCCAAAAAATTTATTTGTGCCTTTCCCAACAATGATTTTTCTCCCTATAGTTTGAGCCCAAATTTTGTGATTCTCTGGAATACGCTGTGTAAATGTTTCACGTGCTCGTCTTCGTTCTTAATGAACACAATTATATCATCCATATATCTGACATACAAATTCGTCAATTCCACTTAAAAATTCGTCCATTAGGCGCTGGAAGGTTATGGGAGCATTTTTTAGTCCAAACGGCATTCGTGTAAATTTGTAGTGGCCCCTCTCAAAAGTGAATGCCGTCTTATGTTGATCTTTAGGATGCATTTTAATTTGATGATATCCAGCCTTCAAGTCCAACGTGCTGAATACCGTCGCCCCGCTCAACCTGTCCAAAATGTCTTCAAATCTGGAAGTCGGATACTTCTTATCAACGGTATTTTCGTTCAGCTTCCTGCAATCAATCACCACCCTGCACTTTTCGTTAGTTTCTCCAGATGCACTCTTCTTCTTCACTGCCTACAACGGACTACAATAATGACACTCCCGGTTGCAACTGAAACACTACTTCATTCTTCTCAGCGCCCCTATATGTATCATACAATCTGCTGTTCGGCTCTGTCAGCCAACATCGAAGCAACAGCTGATTCAGGCCGTAATTCCCCCCACCAGTTTATGAACAATCCTCGTAAACTAATACTATATAATATTATAACATACATACAACTGACTCAGGCCGTAACTTATATATATAAAATACATAAATAACAAATAGATATAGAAAATCAACAAATTATTTGAAAATTAATATACAATAAATATTAATTCATAAAAAATTTTTGGAGGTTAATAACTTCCAGTTGAATGAAATTTGTATTAAATTATCATAACATGATTTTTACAACAAATTTCATTCAACTGGAAGTTATTAACCTCAAAAAAAAATTTATGAATTGACTCACCAGACTTCCTATATAGAAAATCCAGAATAAATATTAAAAATATATACAAAAATAATAAAGTAACAAGTAAAATATGCAATGTATGTCTATCATCCTTCCTCTGGTTGATTTTATTATTCAACAATTTCCAAGCATGTGGTGGTGGATGATTCCCATATAATTCTTATCATTTCGAATTAGTTCTGACTGCATTATATCTAATATTTTTGAGACCTAAGTAAACGTTTCCTTTGCATAAATTGAGATGGATGATGCTTGATATAATATACACATATGGTGAGGATATAGTTTTTTAGTTATAATTTTCAGTCTTCTATTATATTAATTAAATTAAACATTGAAGTAATTAAAACTCCCTTAAATAAGATTATATTTATCATAAATACAATTACAATTATTTTAAGACGTAATAAGGACGAAAAATAGGTTTGGCCAACTTTTCTGGTTAAATATCCCACTGTGCGATGTTGACATCAGAAGAAGAGTGTCATATCACCACCAGATGAAACTATGGTACAGATTTATTTTGATATCTTTTGTGGTGGCCACTTGATAGCAGTATCTGAGAGTTATACAGTGCTTATTGTGATGCAGAAGAGTTTTTTTTTTTAATTTTATTAATTGTGTTTTTGCGATTGTAAGAGAAAATTTCTTTTTCGTTGTTTGTTAATATTCATTACAGCATACGGTTAGTTACTTTTATGTACAAAGGAGACATGGGTTTAAGTGTTCTATTTATTTTTTGTACGTTTCCATTCTATTTCTTAAAAGAAACGTTGAAAACTTTCTGATTTAAATACCGAGTAATTATAGGACACAAGCAGTTATGGTAGCCCACATTTGGCGAAAAAAAAATATTGTTACTTCTGTGGACATTGATTGTAGATTTATTTCGTTAAGAAAAAACTGATTCTATACCTAGAAAAAATGTATCAAACAATTTTATTGTCACTATTAGTTATTTATTCTGGCTTCTTGGGAACTACTTGGTTGGGAATAAATTTGTACCCTGAATCTTCCAATGAATTCATCACGAGAGCTCTATCCATATTTCCATATATATATATCCATATAATCCCTGTCATAATTCTCCATTCTGTTAGCAATAAATTTTTTTTTTCTTTTGAGACTTAGAAACGTCCCAATCTTTATCAAGTGAAAACTCTCTCAGAGTTCTTATCAGACATGGTGACCCTTTCACCGATTCGTCTTCAAACTTGACCCAAATCGATCAAACTTCTAAATTCAATTGCCTACTACGATGTAGATTCAACCTGTTTGAAGTTAACACACTTTAGTGACATACCTACTATTTATTGGCCACTGAATAACTACTTAAGAACTGCGAGAACCGTTGCAGACCAACATGGCGCGAACCAACAGCTAAGACGTGAACTATGATTATCAGACAAACGTCCTATATTGATATGTGTTTATTTCTTGAATAATTTAATTTTACACATGTAATATTTTGTCATATTCTTAAATGCATTATTTTAATCAATAAATATTACTATAGAATCTTCTGTTCCACCAAAAGCTAACGTCTTATATGTAGCATCTCCTGATGGTATTATTAAGCCCAGAGGAATCACTAACACAATCTTATCTACTCATCTTTAATCCGACCTGATTTAATCTTCTATTAGGGAGGCAGTGAGTCATAATATTAGTTAGTGAATCAGAACAATCAACCTTATTTTGGATAAAAATGTGTTATTATTTTTTTCCGTCTTCACTTGGCCTCTCCTCATTTCATAACTTATCAAAGCGTAAACAAGTGCCCATTCCACTCGGTCGTCCCAGTATTTCCGGTCGTCGGTAGTCCCCTTGCCCCCCCCTCGATTTCCATCCTGTATTTTTCTAAAACAAGGGGAAAAACTTTATTAAAAAACAACAAAGTTGTGCTGTAGTTGTGAATACAAATACAAATAAACCGAAAAGACTTTAATATTCATTAGATAAGAAAATTTAGTTTTTAGAATTGATCTGTATTTTTCTAAAACAAGGGGAAAACTTCATTAAAAAACAACAAAGTTGAGCTGCCTAACTTCATTGGGTTGCTAGCCACACAACATACTTATTTTAATCTAATCAGACAATATTTTTTATCTAAATAGGCCTAGCGAGTAAACAATAATAATTAAAAACAGTAATAATGATGAGAAGATAGTTGATTGTGGATAATATATATGAGGAGAAGATGGTTGTTTTTTTTAATACTTTATTTTACGCACAATATCAAACGTACAGTGTAGTAAGCTAATAAAAAGATGTTTCTAAGGCCAAGTATCTTTATTATGACTTCACATGACTATGACTTGACAGTCTTACGTTCTGTTGTTGGGGCTAAATTAAAATATTCAGTAATTAATATGATTAAACGTGAATGATTACAATTTTTAAATACAAATTTTAATCCTTTTTTATTAGTGCCCACCTCTGACTTATCTTATTATGCTTAGTTAGTTAAGGGTTTGTTTGTAATCATTAATTTAACCTGATCTCCCAACTGGTATAACAAATTTAAGTAATATTAAATATATTGAATTAAAGTCATAAAGATGCTTACTAGGAAAGAGAAACACCTTATTCAAAAAGCAATGCCGTCCAACTGCATTGGATTGATATGCGCACAATCAACTAAATACATTTTTTTTTATAAGTCATCCTTACCTTATCCCTTAGAGGAAAATTTTGGTTGCATTAATAGGAAATTAAAAATTAATCATTTACGGGAAGATTTAGATAAGTATGAATGTGTAGTTGCAATCGAATCTTTTTGATTAAGATTAGTGGAGAAATATTAAAAACTCTGAGCACGCCGATTTTCTCTCTATCTTCGTAAACGACTCGTGTAATTATGTTTTTATTGAAGAATTGAAGGGGACTTTCTAAAATGTCCCGCAATTTTAATTATTTTGTGTTGCACAGAAGGCGAATTGCGGATCAGTCTTTTTATTTAATAAAGATGTTTACTATGATTATTCTGACATTATCTTAAAACCGTTTTACTTTATTATCGCTAAGGCCTATGAAGTTATAAATTTGTTTGGCCATTGTAATTTTGTTTATATATATAAAATGTTATTTGTTGTATTTAGCTCATTGCGAGATCTTAATTTAAGATATAGAACAAATTGAGTTATGAATGAAATACTGTTTCAATAATGAGTTGTATTTTGGTTTGTCAACAGGTTTTCTTTATTGATTTTGTCAGGACCAGGCTTTGCGCAGTACCTGTTCAGCTTGCCCAGTGGTAACTCGGGAGTTGACGGGTCTTCCTCTCCAGTTAAAAACGAACTTTTTCAATGTCAAGTGTTGTTTTTTTTTTAAGTTCCAAGGGTTTTGAAGTTCGTTACATTTATACTGTCCAGTTTTTACAGTCGTTCCATTTCTCCATTGGCATTAAGTAAGGTTATGAAATATAAAATGAAAGACCATTTTTCCATAAATGCAGGTCTACTTCAAGTAAGCAAGTAGTTTAAAAAAAAATTAATATAGTCTTACTTATGAATAGTACAGTTTGTAATTGTTATAATTTTATTTGAAAAATGCTTTATAAGAGGCAAATTTTCATCCTGTATAATAATTTAAAACTAAATTTTATATTTGAGAATATTCGAACATTTTACCTTGAAGTTTTAAAAATGTTTTAAGTGGTTCATTATAAACTGTCATTTAGATCACCAGTCTTAATTTGGATCAACAATGAAATAAAAGATGGGCTTAATCCCAGGTTTTCATGGATGTCAGATCAGTTATATTTTAAAAGTCATGTTCATTACTCAAGAATTTGTCACTTCTCTTTCTTTTTTATATATATTGATTAGTTTGATTGATTAGTAATTTTTTGATTTATTTTTTAACAACAATTTGTTTTTAAATTACACCCCTATAACAAATAATACATTTGAACTAAAGCAAGATATACTGGCATTAGACTGAAAATTACTATTACAACATTTCTCTAATCTGTTTAGAGGTGAACATCTCAAACTTCAAAAGCCTGGGAATTTTCATTGAGTGAATAAATTCCTGCAAGTAATGAACTTCCGGATTTCCTTCAGGTTTCATATTAGGGTACAGTGAGATAATATAGACATGAAATAGTGAATTATGTTTAATAATAAACATGTATGAATATATTTATTTGACTTGGGATCATAGATACTAATTTTTTATAAATCAATATTAATTAATTAAAATATAAAAAATAAAATATGTTTTATTTACAAATTAAATCCTTATATCAATTTTTATTTCTTGCATGCTAACTTTTCCACCTTAATTTGTTTTTTTTTTTTTTTTTTATGAAAATTACTGAATTTAAAATCAAGATGTGGTTGTTAACTTTTTTTTTTTTTTTAGATGCTTTCTCTAATTATAAGTATTGAAGACAGTGGTTATTACCTCTTGAATATCCTAAATGGATAACTAGTGTAACAGTGATGGGGAGCCTCCCAAACTTAAGGGATCTTGAAAAAGAAATTGAAATATATAGACCAGTTTGTAAAAAATTTCCAATACACTATCGCAATTATATAAAAGGCTATGACCCCTATGTATCGCACAATAAGGCTATACGCCACACTCGGAGCATGGGAAATTATACAACAACTCTTTTGTATGCTCACACTGATAAACTAAACCACTTTTTTACTACTGATGTAAGTTCATGTGTGTGTGTGTATTATTTTATTGTATATAATATACTTATATGATATCATAAATAGGTATCATTCAATTCATCTGATCAGATTTTATATTCCATTCAGTGAAATGAGAGATACCTTAATATATATGCTCATTAATCTAGCTCTTGAGAAAGCTGCCCAAAATTATAGATCGAGTCATCTTTTAGATTCCATTTGGGAATATGATGAAGTAGATATGCTTGGTAGTTTAGAACACTGGTTTTCATTGGAAAGCTGGAATATATGTTTATCCTTGATGGAATAGATATTCTATGTCCTTATAGTACAATTCTAAAATTCTGATACATTTATCAATCAATAGCTGTAGTTTTTCATTCTGAATGATGAGGATTAGTGAAAGAATTATTTTCCCTGGCGTCTTTGATTAATAGGTTTATAGCTGCCATTTTGGCTTTTATGATATCCTATAAGTTGGCTGGGGCTTCTGAGAACCACTGAGTTTTGAATGGCAAATTGAAAATGTCCTTGTCATTGGTGTGATCCAAAAAATTAATCAGTCTGTAAAAAAAAAAACATTTTGGACTGCTTTCTCAAGGGCTGATCAAAGAACTTTTTTAGGTGATCATAGGTATACCTGATATGACCATTTATCAGAGTGATAAGACTTCAATTGGAAATTGGCTATGAGACCTATATAATTTTAATCGATCTATACAATTGTGTGTTACCATCTTGAATTTCATTTGAGAGAGATGGGTAAGCAATTATTAGGTTTCTTCCATTATGAATTTAGACTATCATGCAGTACAGATTTTCTGTTCCAAAAACCTACCCCACACGCACCTTTCAGATGATATTCAAAACTCGAGTTAGAACTCTTAGAACTCTAGAGCCTATTTTTGGTGTTATCTACATTAAGCTTAGGGGTTAAAAATAACATATAATAATAATTAATAATATAATGTACATTATATTATATATATTATTCTGAGGACTGGCCAGTTATCCTGTTGAATCTAAATCTCTCTTAATGAGTTTAATATAATTTAAATAATTATGTATAATATTGTTGAATGTTCTGTTAAATTCCCTTTATTTTTTTTTTTTAAGGATACTTACGGATACTCACCAGTTTCAACACGTTCAACAAGGTCTAGTTGTACTCTCCATCACCACATCAACAACTCATTTTTGTTAAGGAGAAATTCACGACAAAGAGATTCAATGTCTAGTTCTGGTGGAGCTTCTTCTGTAAGAAGATTAATTGCGGCCGTTCGCTCAACACCCTCAAAGTCTGGCCCCATTTACTCTCGAAGACTTTTGTTCAGAAATTTTGCTGCTTTGTGTTTGGGTCATGCTATGATTACAGCAGCCTTTGTACCACTTTTTACTCTTCAAGGTTCCATTTCTGTTTGGTGGTGGCAAACTGAATATTCATTTTTACCAAATTTTTTTTATCCAAATTATGATGTTGGATCATTGCTGCTTACATCTCTTTTTGCCATTGGATCTGTTTCCACACTTGGTACTGTATTTCTACTAAATAAACTTGGTACCAACTGGACTTTAATTCTAAGCTATGGTGGAACATGTATTTTTCTAGGTGTTCATCTTTATCCAAATGTTTACACTTTAGTGCCAGCTTATTTATTCATGGGAATCTGGCTTGGTCCACTAGCTGGTGCTAGAATTACTTGTCTCATGACTCTTGCTACTAAATTAACTTATGTAATGACAGAGCAAGAAGAAGGGGAAGTAGATAACTCACAGGGTTTAAGAAAAACTGAAGTTGTTGTTCATAAACTCTCAAGAGGACTACAAATTGCTCAAGACTTTGGTTTGATAGTTGGCAACGTAGCTACATCGTTTCTTATTTGGTATACCTCTAATAGTTTACATGATATAAATGAAACTGAAGTTATTTTAGATTCTATGTTTTCTTTGGAAAATAATGGAGAAAGGATTTGTGGTAGTACAGCTTGCCCACTTTCTGTTACTGTTGAATTAACTAATAGGGCCCTAAATCCTTATGATAACTTTAATATGAGCAATGTTTATCAACCTATGAGTATTAGCTGTAAAACAAGTACTATGTTAGTCAGTGTTTTTCTTGGTTTTTGTGTTATGGGTGTTGCAGTTACTGCTGCTTTTATGGATCATATTCGTATTCTTATTTATAAAGAAATCTCTTGTGGAAACGCATGTAGTTATTCCTTCCGTCTTATGCAAGAAGCATTTAAAGATCCCAGGCTTCAGTTAGCTGCTCCATTATCAGTATTCATAGGACTTGAACAGGGATTTATGTATTCAGATTTTTCTAAGGTATTTTATTACTGGTATTAAAATATTAAGTAATTGCTAAATTCACATTATCAATTACTACTTAAATTTGAAATTGACTCATAGATATTTTTTGATTTTTCAGTCCTATGTTGCCTGTGCTCTTGGTATAACTGACATTTCATTAGTATTTCTTAGCCTGGGAGTACTGCAGTCTATAGCAGCTTTTACCTTGAGTTTGATCATTCAACATATTAGAAGGCACATAGTAATTGGTAAGATTTTCATTGGTTTTTACTGATGATTTATAAATTAAGATAAAATAGCTAAAAAAAAAAAGAGAGAATAAAAAACAAATCCAAGCTCCTGATGAAGTTACAAATATTAGGCTGGAGTTCAAGAATTTAAAATGGTATTTTACTGTAGTGATTGAAATGAATAGATCCCTATACATTTCAATACAACTCTTGAAATTGATTAATGTAGCCTTCTATACTAATCAATTATATTATTTCTAATTTAATTTACCAACGAAAAAATTTACAAAAATTATTTAATTTAAAAAAAAAGGCATGAAAGTATCAAGTAATATTCAAATAATAAGAGCTAATATTTTAAGATGTAACTTTTTTTTTGGTACATAAACATTTTCATTATTTTTCTTTATAAATTTTAGATATAATCCTCTAGTCCTAGTACTAACGCATCAATATCATAGCTTATATAATCATTTAAAAATGTTATCATTTGATCAATTCCAGAGCCAGTATATAATGCAGACCCTTCATTCCAGTTTCTCTTCCTTCACCTATTTCATTTTTCAAATAGCTACTGTATAAACTCACAGGACTGAAGCTTTAATCCAAACTTCCATTGCAGTATAATTGATGTATTTATGGATTACACCACCATCCAAATTCGAGATACTGATAACTATTACACTTATTATGGTTTAAATATGTTTTATTTAAAGCTTTAGTACATTTATTAAAGAAATTTCCAAATAATCATAAAACTATAAATGTAGATATTTGAAATTGCTTTTTTGTTTCCCAAGATACAATACTTATTTCATGTCAAATAGCTATTTTTAAGTCACATATTACTAAAACTATTTTTATAAAAAAAAAAAACTTGAAATTTGATGTAAAATGTTTATATCAACATAAAAATTACTAGTCAACATGCTTCCTGCTAACAAATATTGTATGGATAAGAACTTATTTGAATAGTTCTTATACATTTGGGCAAGTAAAAAATAAAAATGGACAGTGGTAGCAGCGTGCTAACACACCAGTCTACCAACCCAAAGGTTGTCAGATCGAATCCCGGTCCAACCCGGGCTTTTTTCAAGCATAAAATAATGTAAAATTCACTCACAACCTTCCCTGGGCATTGGTGAGGCCTGTTAGCCAATGGGTGGCAGTCACAAAAAATAGGTGTGGGAGTGACAAACCCACCCTACAAAAAAACCACATCAAGAAACACGTGTGGTCTCTTGCCCATATAATAATAATAAGAAGAAGAACTCAATTTTGATGTCAGCTTAAAGAATGATAACAATGAATAAAAAATGAGTCAACTATGTTTAAACCATCCTCGGGATGTCTTAAATTGTGTTAATTTGGTTAAATCAATGGAAAACATCTAGACTTAACCAATTTAACACAACTTAATGAAGAACAAATAAAGAGGTTTACAATCTCTTTAGAGCCTGACGTTAGTCTTATCAAACGATATCATTTGATATTGGCTGGACATGTGGCCAGGATGGAGGAACAGGAAACTCCTATAAGATTACCGACGGAGATAGTCCATGGGTGGAGGAGATTTGGCTGCCCCCGACTTTGATGGATTGACTGTGTGGCTATGGATGCGGTAGGTTTGGGAGTCCACAACTGGATGCAGTAGCGCAGGACAGAAACTTCTGGAGGTTGCTGGTTGAGGAAGCCTGGATGCGTCAATGTGTTGTAGCACCAAACTAATAACAATAATAATAACACAACTTAAAACTTACTGAGGACAGTTTAAACCCAGTTAACTAATTTTTAGGTAATTCGTCATACCTAGTTTTTCACAAGTCTAACCGATAAATAATTTTTGTTTGAAATACTATTAGTAATTACAAAATTTTAAATAAGGTTTACTTGGCACAACATTTTTATTTGCTTAAGATATGAGCTATGCCACCAAATCTTGTCAGGTATTAACTTAGTGCTTTCATCTTTCTCTTTTAATTCAACATACGTTCCAATATAGCGTGTAATACATAAAATAGCTGCTTGCAATCAGATGACCATGGCAACTGCTCATGCCTCTTGGGCCACACCCCTTGCACTATGATGCTTGCCACTAAATGCCCCCTAGGATAAATTTATAGGACTAGGTAATCATTTTAAAGGTAATACCAATATTTTTTTTCATAAGTAAATTTTCATGATTATTTATTTTTGAAATCCTTCCATTTTTTTATGAAATACCCTGTATTATATATAATTAATTGTTTTATTAGGAATCTAGAGAATGGCATTAGCAATTTCTAAACCAAAATGCCTAGAATATTCAGTGGGATATTTAAAATTTGGTTTTATGTCCTCACCAATGAAATATTTGTGAGAAAACTTTCATTAATGATTTAAGATTGGAAATATGAAATTTTGAACCAAAAGTTGCTAATCTTACCATTTGTCATAATGGAAATTCTTTCTTATTGACTTATGCAAGCATTTTATTTTGTCAAAATACAATAAATCATTTAAATAAAACCTAGTTTTTAACATTTTTTCATAAAGGGGTTTGATAAGAGAATCAAAAAATTTTTAGAGGTTGTTTATGGAAATGAACTAAAAGTGTTTTTGGGAAATGTTGGGAATAATACAAATTTTATTCATAATGGAAGTTAATTTTTACTTTCACTTACTTCTTATGTATGAAATATATAGTAAGGGAAGTATTGCGATCGTGCAAAATTTTGAATTAGAGTTTTCAACAGAAATAAATGTTTTGAGGTCCCTTAGTAGAAATAACTAAGTTTTGCTAAATAGTCTGTTTGTCTGTATTTGTGAACAGCCTAGCTGAAAAACATGAAGTTGTAAGAAACTAAAATTGCATATTTAAGGCAGGTATATGCCTGGAGTGTGGCAGCAACTTTTTTGCTAAAATCAACAGGCCATAAGTGCCAATTTATAGAATCAATTTTTTACATTTTTTCGATTTCTCCTAAACAGCTTTAATTAATAGTTTTGATTAAATTCACTGAGTCAATGAGCAATAAAGTGCTCTTTAATACTATGTAGGTATTATGGCCATTGAAATAGCCTAAGAGGGTTTAAATGCTGAATTTCCAAAAAATCTTCCCTTAAAGCACCTTTCATTTTATTTATTTAAAAAAAAATAACCAGTTCCCAATTTTATAAATAATAAACTATGGCTAAGCACAAAATATTACAGAATTTAATGAAGAGAGGAAAGGAAGGAAAAATAGATATCTAAGGAGAAAAAAGGAAAAATTGATACATCCGATTCGGGCAGGAAGAGCTAAGATCCATCGGATCTTTCCCAATAACATTACAACTTATTTCTATTGTGTATGAAAAGTTTAATAAATACTTCATTATTATTGATACAGAAGTATCCCGCTAATTGGAACTAACTGAAACCAAAGGGGTTTGGATTACTAAATGGGAAAAAAAAGGTTACTTCATAAATAAAAAATCAATTTAAAAACAAAAATTATAAATGTATTTACTTAAAAATTTTATTACACTAATTAATCATTGTTCAGAACTTTTTTTTTTTACTATTTTTTTGTGAAATAATATGAAATTTTCATTTATTTGGAAACTGAAATCATTTTTGAGGCCTCTGACCGCATCTGCTTCAGCAATAGAATCTGAAAATTCAAACAAGAACAAAAAAAAAATATTTTTTTTTCTTTTTAATTCGGTTTTATAGATTTCAACATGGGCATTAATACCCAAGTACTTTACTGTGGAACATAAGTTGGCCCATTGTTTCAAAACAAAAAAGTTGAGCTCAAGATCCTGAATATGATTGTGTCTAATGCATTTAGTTTATCTGTGATTATATAACAATATTTTGAGCTAAAGGCTTAACAAATTCATAGGCTTTATTGCTCAAACTACATAGTGATATTCCAAGAATTTTCTGAACAATTTGAGCTCAAAATGTTGAAAAACTATGTAATAAATAGGTTTAGTCTGTCCGTGTCTAATATGTAATGTTTTTTGAGTGAATGACTAAACCAATTTCTAATTGTCATGTATGTAATAATTCAGAACTGCGAGTTCCACTAACTATTGTTGCCCACCTAAAACATCCATTCATGAACAGTTTAGCTATGAAGTATCAACGAATATAATTCAGGGTTAATATAAATTTATGGGTACCTGAATTTTAATTGCAAAACTGAAGTGATATTTTCCAGTGCTACAACGCAATAACTTATTATGTAAACTGTTAAATAAAGATAGTCATTATAAAGTATGCAGATTAATTTATTGTATGTGTTGAATAGACATTCTTGATTATATTATATTGTTTGTACAAATAAACATGATTGCAAATTAATTAAAGAAAAGAAATGTTCTCGGAGAGGTAACCTACTTTTAATTAATTATTAATATATTTCATAAAATTAATTATAATTTTATAGTTATCTTGTTTTGTAACATAAAAGAAATGTAACAGTATAGATTCCCTCTATCTTTTTCAGCTGTTGGATTTTTTTTCCAATCATGCCTGTTGCTAGTGCTTTTTATTTGGCAACCTTCAAAAGAAGACCCAGCTCTATTTTTTGTTGTTCCTGCTGTTTGGGGGGTGTGTAATGCTATTTGGGATACTCTAAGTTTTTGTGAGTATTCTAATTTTATTAATTAACTTCTTTTTTTTTTTATTGAAATATTATGAAATCTATTAGGTTTAATTTTTTATTTGGAGATATTATTATTTGTGTTGATATTTTTTCTCTAATACTTAATTTATTGTATTCATAGCATTTTCTTGTCTCAATGCCTAAGAAATTATGCCAGAATAGTTGGTCTTTTGAAATGTTATTGTCTTAATATGCAGTAATTTTTTTAAAAGAGAAATATTTGATAAACACTTTATCTGTACCCAATAGCAATTACGGTGTGGGTTATTGTCTTTTTTCATTGAGTGGAGGTCCCACAAAATGAAAAACTTCGACTCCCAACCATTGTGAAAATAATGGGAATACAAATAAATTATACCTGGCTGTAGGGAAAATCCCAATGCCATTAAAATATATAAAATTTTTGAAAATGAGCAATATGCAATTGTCATATTAGGAAGAATAGTTTTTAGTTGATACTCTGTATCCTTCATTAAACAATACTTGGATTCTTATTAACCTAGCAAAAAATAATCTTCTTTTATTTGAATTTCAGGATGGTAATATTGTATCTATCCAATTATGGTACTTTACAGAATCATTACCTCTAAAATTGTTGAGGCTTCATATTTTTTGCTTTATTAATATTATTTTAAAAATAATTTTTCAGTTAGGGGAGTCACAACATTTAATATTTTTACTTTCGTTGGAAAAGTGGATGATTTATCTCATAATTACTTATCAAATTTTAATGTTTTTATAAATATATTAAATTTTAAATACTGTTGATACCACTTTTAAAATTCTCATTTCTAAATTTCAGCTCTTTTAGTCTCAGTGTTCCCTGACAGCTGGCAACCAGCATTTGCTCACTGCTATTTTTTTAGATACTTGGGATTAGCATTAGCTTTTGGTATTCATGGTTCTTTGTGTAATTGGCTCAAACTTTATGGACTAGCTGGTGCAATGGTAATTGCTGTGACACCATATACCTGGTTAGAAATGAAACAAGAATCAAAAAAGAGACTGAAATCTCAATTAACAAATTTATGACATAAAAGGTTTAATGGAATATGTTAGTTTTCTGTCATTGTTTATTTTTTTATTGATAGTTTGTATAATAAATGTGAGAAAAAAAACAAACCTAAAATCTGAAATAAATGTATTCATTACATATCCTGTTAGCTAGATGTTATAAATATCCATGTATGTTTGTGTAAAAACACTGCAACCTGTACATACTATGTATGTGTGCACAAATGTTAGTATAATCAGTTGTGACAAATGTATGGAAATGTTTCCTGTTAATGTTAAATTTTCTATGTGAAATTCATTGTGTAATCTATGTAAAGATGATTTATATGTAATTCAATTTTGAAATATATAGTATCTTTGTATTAAAATAAAAAGGACATATATTTCGTTGTAAATAAATAACCATTTGTTTCTGTTCCAATGAATGTTATGAATGTATTATTAAACGAAAAACTCAAGTATGTCTTTTATTTTCCTTCATTTTTAATTATTAATTAATTTTGTATTACTAACATGCTTTAGGGTTTGGTGATGCAGCCTCATAAAATATTATAGAGACTTTTTTTCGAATGAGTAATTAGTAGTTGTAGTAGCTAAAATACCAATGAATACATATATGTTCCCTTTTCAAAACATTTTGTTGTTTAAAAATGATTTTGAAGATAATTGAGGGTACTTAACCAAATGAGTAGGTTGAATGTCTAATGCTGCTGAGAAGAAAAATTTTTTTAATAGAGAATAGCCTTCGAACACATTCAAATCCATTTTCCACATTTTTCCGCTTTTCATCAAAACAGCTCAAACGATTTTGATTAAAATCGGTGAATCAATGACCAATGAAGTGCTGTTTAATACGAGATAGGTATTATCCTCATTGAAATGATCTAACAGGGTTTAAATACCGAATTTCCTAAAAATTCACCCTCTAAAACTTTAATTTTTTTTAAAATAAAGAGTTCATTGTTATCAATGATCATTGTTATGATAAATAATCATTGTTAGCAATATTAAACAATGGATAAATTCAAAATATTAAAGAATTTCATAAATAACAAAAGGAGAAATAAAAATAGCCGATTCGAACGGGAAAAGTGGAGACTGCCCGATCATTTCCGATTGCATTACGAATTCGTTATCTTTTGTTAAACTGTTGTATTCTTGGCAGGGACAAGATTTATAACTGTACTAATATTATTCCCACCTCGAGAAACCCTGAAATACGAAATTTTATAACAATACAAAAATAGGAATTTTTTGTTCATAATTTTCGCCTTCTCTGGTCTTAAGATTTGTTTTTTGAAAATCACCAAAATAGGGGTAACTTCAGCATGAGCCCACCAACTTACAAAACACTTAGTAACGTATGTAGGGTGCTAAGTGAAAACTTAATTTTTTTTATTCTTGTGCATAAAACGAGTTTTTTTATATCCAATGTTGGTAATAAATTATATATCTGTACTCTTTTAGTATGAAGCCATCGATTAATTTGTGAATACTGAGAATAAAATAATTCTGAGTATATCGAGAAAATAAGAAATGCTCACGAGGAAAGTATCTACTGCTTTGCTCTTACTGAGATCAAAGAGTAAGGAGAATATCGATATATGCAGGAAATTCATTGACAAGTTTAAAAACGAAGAGTCGGTAATTGGAATTCAATGGGTGTAAAACCATTGCGGCATCTTTGCGAACAATGAGGCAGAAGGAAGAGATTGGTTTGGCAAGGCTTCTAAATACCTGAGCCATCAGTATGAGTCGGCTAAACCAGTAGAAAGAGGTAACATGTAACATAGGGGAAAATCTCAAGAAATACTCAGTGGGTGTGTCACAAGAACAATGTGAATAAAAAATAAATAAATTATAAATAATTTAATTATGAAATGAAATGGTTCAAATTTTTACAAGATATTATTATTATTTATAGTGAAATTCTGTCGCTCTCAAAAAGTCCCACCTGGGTCGAGCCGCGCCCCCTCCCCCGTCCCCATTGCGCTACAACACTGGAAATACTGTACATAATTGGTTGAAGGGAATCAAAGAGAGCCTCTTTTTTGTCAGGGAGACATCATACCATTGTCGTTACCTCGTGCCATTAGATCCTCTCAGTTCAAACTCAGTTTATTTTGGGCAAAACCGCCCGGAAACCAAACCTTCAGTCAGCTACCGGTATATAATAACTTTGAAATTCATGCAGAGCAGAGGCAGCTAACAATAATATGAAAAATTGCCGATATTATATAAAAGCTTTCGTTGTTGTCAAAATTACGATTTGGTGTGAATACATCACTCCCTCCTTTTACCACGGCCTTTCTTACCTTAACATTAAATACCTTTGTTTATAAAGTGTGTTGTTCCGATATACGCTATAATATTAAGGCGATAATGGCACCAAAATAATTAGAGGGAATATACATAGTTGGAATCGGGTATTGGAAATTGTATCTGTTGCAGGCATAGTTTCTATAATTAACAGGTAGGTGGCAGTAATAATTACCTTCAGTATCAGTCTTAAAGTTCCTTATATGAAGCTGGTGTTTCCGGCTGAAGATGTCTCAATACATGACTCAGGACTTAATATTTAATAATTTAATGTGAATAAAAAAAAAAAAAAAACCAATAATGTAAACCAAACTAATTTTGCTACACCATACGAAAATTATACATGTAGATATAAAGGAATATCCGCGAAAAGTTGGTATGATCGGTTACCTCCCAGTAATGCCAATTTCCATGGCATTACTATTAGTACAAGAGCGGGGAAGAAAAAAGGCAGTTATCTCACCCCAATTTTGTATTACTCTAATGAAAACTAGGTATAATTACTAGTCAAAATTGATGAGTCTGCCAAGTAATATAGGTAGGGGGAATTAAAAAATAGCGGCTGTTTCAAAACGTTAAAAAAACATTAATTTTTCATTCGGAGCTCTATATCTTAAAAACAATCAACAACACTAGAAAATCTAAGAGAACATTATTTAAAGAAGATTAAATTTTCTGAAATATTAGCCCTAAAAGAGCTACTTACGTCCAATAGTTTTCGAGATATAGCTTTTTAAAAAGCAAAATTTCTTAAAAATCTACTGAAAGATTAGTAGTTAATTCATTTATTTAGAGAAATCTATATCTCAGGAACTATGTGATGTACAGATGTCTATTAGCACTCAAATTAAAGCTAGTTTAGTGGACTATAAAGAAGTTTTATGACCTTTATCTTCGTAGCAATAGTAGTTTTCATGAGATTTTCTAAAATAAATTGATTTATAGTTGTTCGGACAATAAGTTTGATTTATGAAAAACTTCATTTCAGAAACTATTGAACGTATATTTACAAAAAAATAGCTAATTATATTTATTTTTGTAGGAGTAGTAGTTTTTATGGATATTTGACAAAATAAACTCTCAAAATGTTAATTTCTAGTTGTTTGTATAAAATGTTGGATTTTTGAAAAATATATCTCTAGATCCATAAGACACACATATAGTCTGCCAACACTCAAAATAAAGGAAATTTAACTTACTATAATGTAGTTTATGACACTTATCTTCGTAGGGGTAGTAGTTTTTATGGTATTCACATATGAACATAAACTTGGCAAATGAAAATTTGTCCGAACAACTATAAATGTTACTTTTTAAAAAGCTATATCTCGAAAACTATTTAACGTAAATAACTCTATTATGGCTCACATTTTAGCAAATTAACTCTTCTTTAAATGACGTTCTCTTAGATTTTCTTGTGTTGTACCTACTTTTTAAGATATAGAGCTCCGAATGAAAAATTAGTTTTTTTTTATCGCTTTGAAATAGCCGCCATTTTTATTTCCCCTACCTATACTTGGCAGACTCATAAATTTTGACTATTGATTATACATAATTTTCATTAAAGTAATCAAAAATTGGGGTGAGATAACTGCCTTTTTTTTCTCTTATGCTCTTATACCATATCAATGAATGGAATAAATGTATTAGGAACTTTATTGTACAATAAAGATTATTATGATCTAATGGCCTACATTAAAAATGGAAAATTTAAATAATAATATAAGAAAAAAAAAACAAGAATCGAACCATAATTTTCAAAGACTCCCCTTGTAGGAGAATAATTTTTAAAAACATTTATTGGGAGGAAAAACAAAGTTATGCAGATCACCAGATTAATTATTAACTGAAAAAAAAGTGACTGGTTAGGCCTTAGCCAATGTCAGCTGCTGTAGGAGTAGTTATGAATAAAATATCTGGAGGTCTGTTGTGGCGGTTGGAGCTCACTTGGAGCCAGGACTTCAGCCAGTCTCGACGGTGTCAGACCAGGTAACCAACACATTTGAAATAATCTCATAATAATTAAAAAAAATCATTTAGGAAAAAATAAAAATTTGGGTCATAAGGAATTTTTTTAAAGGAATAAGAACGTGTACGGGTTCCAAGAATGATTTTAGACCGGTAAATTTGTCGTTGGAATTTTGGTAGCGGTTGAACTAGAAAATATTTTCTTGAAGAAAAGTTTATATGGACTTGAGGTTTATTTTTTGTAATAAAAATCATCAAGGTATAGAGATGTGTTTATGAATTATATTAGTTGTTAAGAAAAAAAATATATTCGTAAATAAAGTCTATATTAGATGTGAAATGTTTCATTTTTCAAAATTAAAATTTAATTAATCATAAGGAAACTTTTTTTTAATATATAAAAGTTTTTCTTTTATAAATATTTGTCGGATATAGTGTCAAACTAACTAATTTATTTGTTTAAGGAAAGAATATGGGAATTGACAAACGATAGAATTAAAAATAAACGATAGGTGGTAGGTAATGAATATAATAATACCAATATAATGAAAATAAAAGAGGTAAAATATGAGATATATTTTATAATAAAAGAAATTGCCAAGGAAAAAGAAAACATTAAAAATAGGAACAGCCATAGAAAATAAATAAAAATAATTAAGATACTAATGAAGATGATACGAGAAAGTAATGCTTATGTTTAGAAAAATTAATTTTGATTTAGATATATTTTATAATAAAATATAATAAAGGAAATTGTCAAGGAAAAAAACAATTATTTGAGTTTTATTTTTTTTCTTTGTTTTTTTTAACGCA
>NW_027107551.1:786908-792915 GCF_000696795.3 Halyomorpha halys | reverse complement strand
GAAACTTTTTTTATATATAAATTTATATACAAATTTATAAAAGTTTTTCTTTCATAAATATTTGTATGTACAATAATTATTACATTTCTTCAGGTCATATCCTTGTATAATTAATTTTTCTTTCCTAGTTATTATGTATAAACTATGTTTTATATTTTTATATAAAATTAATTGAAAGAAAAAAAACCAAAACGGTTTGGAAATAAAAAAATATAAAACGTTACTGACGATTTTTACAGTAATACATGATTAGTTTTATTATTTTTATATTTACGGGTCATTGTTTTTATATAATTTCCTATTTTAGTCATTAGAGGGTTTAATGAGTTTAAGATTGAAAGAAATCATGAGTCATTTACTGCATGAGTCTTTTACGATGTCTATATTGAATTCTTAATGCATCTTAGTTATTCTTGTGTAAAATGATTAGTTGTTTATAATACTTAGATATTTGTATTTTTTTTTATATAAGTTGGTTAAATTTGGGAAGCTCCATGTAGAACAGGCATTTGTTAGAGTAGGCCTTTATACTGGATTTGTAGTTTCAATATATTTTTTGAGAATTGCTTTGATTTTCTATTAAAATGTGGGGACATTCTATAGATTGTTTTCCTTGGGTTTCCCAATTTTAAATTAATATTATAGTTAAATAACAATCTATTGTCTAACGTGATTCCTAATTATTTTACAGGCTTGGCTTGTGGGTGTATAGGAGTATCGTTTACGTTTTTTATATGTTTAGATGTAACACACATTTTTTTAAAGTGCTTCGATAGTTTTTTGAAACCTTCTTTTGATTTATTAGTAAGAATACTTTTAACAAACTTAGTCCATTAGAAGTACCCTTTCATTTTTTATTCAGTAAGTTATGATTTCAATAATATATTCATAAATTGATTTATTTAATCAATAATTTAATTTCAACAAGAATCAATATTATTTATTAACAGAAAAACAAGAAAATTACTAATTTTTCGAAAATGTATATTCAAATGAAATACATGGCTCAACTATTGTATACAATAGAACAAGGTAAACTTTTTCTCAAAACTTTGGTTTCTCTTGGCTTTAAAAAAACTCTATCCAAGCAGTTTCATCTTTGAAAGACCACGAAAGCGATAGAAAAACAATATAAAAAAAAATTTGAGGGGAAGGAACAGAAAGCACATTAAATAGTTAGATTAAGCCTAATCTCAAATAAATAAAGCATTCTCAACCATATCAAAGTAAAAATGTTGACAAAATTTATTTATTACTGTCGTCAATTTGTCAAATTGAAAATTTAAAACACATTCTGTCGCTGATAATTGGTATTGGTTACGATGGAAATTGTTCTGTTTAAAATGACAGAAGGTAATTGTTAGAATCAATCAATTTTAATTTACTGCAAATAGATTTTAATATGAAAAAAAATTATAGTTGATCTTTAATTATGTGTTATATCAATTTCTAATTTACTTCATATTGGTATATTATGATCTACTTTGGGATAATTAAACACAAACATATGAATATAATCGATTTAGTATAACTTATATTTTTTTTAAGGTAACATATTTTTACCAAAAGAGACTAAATATATACATATAGATACATATATGCAGATATACTTAAAACCGAATATTTTAGAAATATATTGTTAAATTGAATTTTTATAATATTTATTTCAACAGTATATGACTCAAATTATTTTGAACGAGTACTTATATAAACACAATTGAATATAATACTGCCTAGTTCAATATTAGTAAATATAAGTCCTCAGAAAATGAACCTGAAAAAAAAATTATGAATCTGAAAAAGGTGGTTAGTATTTTACCCACCTTAATTAATATATATATATGTAAGTAACAATAATATTTGTGGAAGATTTCAAACACAAATATTTGAGTCTCTTTTAAAAACTATCGGCTCACAACACACCAGTTTACGTTCCACCAGAACAGATCACAATATCACATATACACAGAAAAAAATGTAGTACATCTCACATCAAGGGGCGGTGTAGCACTTCTTGCCATCCAAATACTCGAACATACTGCTTGGAGGCATTTTGATAATTAATGTATTTCTCTTTCCGAGCGTTTGCAGTTTTTATGTTCTTATTTTTAATTTTTCATATTCAATTTTAAAAACTGAGACTTAAGTCTTAATATTATTTTAAAAAATATAAAATATTACATTTTAAAACTTGTTTTGTGTAAAGTACTGAAATATCTATGCCAACTTTAAAATCAATAAGTTAGCATTAGTGTTAAACGTTAAAGATAATTCAGTGCATAACAAATAATATATAAAACAAAATTAACTATTATTTTAAATTGAATTAAAAGAATTATTCTTTAAAATATTAATTTAAAATCTTAAATACTATTCTTGAGTAGCTGTTAAATGAAAACGTTATAAAATATAACGCCTTTTATTTATTTAACAGTTTCTAATAATTACGTTTGAAATTTATATTTTATTATTTTAGAAACATGGGATTTTCTCATGATATGTGGAAGTGGTACCCTAGTCCGTAAACCAGAGTAAAAGAAAAATACACTAATTTCTTTTGAGTTACCTGTAATTATAATCTACTCTGTGAAAAGTATTAATTATTTTAATTAATTAAAAATAACAAACAAAAAATTATTCCAACTTTATGGAATTTTTAAACTTTTTCTTAAGGCTTGGGCTTCCAGCACTTAAAATTTCATTATTATTTTTTTTAAAGAATATGGTCATGCTATATGAAATCACCAAAAGGCCTCACACCTCTATCACATCAAGATGTGAGATCTTCATGATTTTTGTAAATACCTTACAAAATATGTTTTTAAATAGTTTTTACGTGGGTTGCATACTTTCAATTTCCTATATATGGTATACATAGTAAAGAAGAAGTTTTTTAATCGTGTGAAATTTCGAATTCGAGTTTTCGTTAAAAATACTCATTTTGAGTTGTAAGTTCCGCGAAAAGTGTGTATGTGCAATTTTTCAAAATTGTGGAAATGACTGTAATTTCACCGTGTTTTGGATCACAAAAAGGGACGAGTTGTGGCTCATTTTTAAAGCTTATTGTGCATGCTTTCATTTAATGTTGAAATTTCAAAGTTTTAAATTCGTCTATTTCAGCTTTAATGAAAATAAAAGAGGTAAAATATGAAATATATTTTATAATAAAAGAAATTATCAAGAAAAATAAACAATTAAAAATAAGAAAAAAACATAAAAAATAAATAAAAATAATAAAGATACTAATGAAGATGATACAAGAATGTAGTGATAATAACTAGAATAATTAATTTTGAGAGAAATATTGACTATCAATTTGTTCTATTAAAAATGAAAAAATTTCAGAAGGCTTCTAGGATAATATTTATTAGTATACCATAAGGTGTACTAGCATGAAAGTGAACTTGAAAATTCCGAATGAAGCTTGGAAATTCCCTGTCCCAGGAATTTTCAGTGGAGAATGTCTTGAGACAGGGCGATCCCTTTTCTTTTTAATATAGCATTGGAAATAGCTATTCGTTCAAGTAGAACTAATCCAGGAGGAGAGCATATGCAGATGATGTAGCCATTGCCGCAAGAACCCAAGCAGCACTAAAAGGAACATTCCAGGAATTCGAAGAAGCAGCATTTGAATTAGGCTTTGTGTTCAATAAAGACAAGATAGTGTACATGAAAAGTCCAACAAAGGATAAGGAAGAGAATAGCAAAGTAACGTTCAGAGACCATTGTTTCAGTTCGGTAAACCAGTTAAAGTACCTTGGAAGCCTAGTTACAAATAACAACAAAGAAGAAAGCAAAAAAAGAGGCTAGGATAGCAGCAGAAAATATTTATTCCTCACTACAAAAAATAATGAAGTTTAGAGCTCTCTCTAAAAGAATGAAAGTGGTCATTTAGATAACCATCGTAAGGCCAGTAGTGATCTATGGGGGAGAAACAAGGATCTTGAAAAGAAAAGCGGAACAGATGCTCAACTCATGGGAGAGAAAGGTATTGAAAAGGATATGTGGAGGAGTCTCGGAGAATGGACTTTGGAGGAGAATGAGGAGCTGATAGATCTGTTCGGGGAACCCAGTGGCTTTAGTCAAAAGAGCAAGAATAAGATGGTTAGACCACGTTGAGAAGATTTCCGATGAAAGGATACCCAGAAAGATTGTTCATGACAAACTAGATGGGAAATGGAAAAGAGGACGTTCCCGGATCAGATGGCTGGATGATGTGGAGGAGGATTTAAAGCTCTTAAACGTTGAAAGATGGACAGAGAAAGCCGTGTAGATTGGTTGGCTGTGGTAAAGGAAGCACGGGTTCTTGCAGGACCGTACTGTCATATTAATAATAAGATAAGGTTCCTTTATATCAAATTTGATGTTTATATCAGCCAGGCCATGATAATCTAATGATGCAGCTCTGTCACCCCATTATAAGTCCCATGTGATAGTGTCAAGCGCGCGTTTGGACACGAAACACTCATCTCATTAATGCCGGGTAAGGCCATTCCTAATTAGTATAGAAAAATGAATGGGATAAGAGGATAGTGAAGGAATTTCTTATTGTAATTCTATAAAAATTTGGTGCCCCAATATTTCTTAGAGATATCAAAACTTCAGTAGCCATCTCTATACAATATTTAGATGGGTGTCTGCGCTGCAGCCTGGGTGTCTGCAATCAGCCATTTCTCGAGATTGGAGAAAACCCAGTAGAGGACAGTATAGCCTCGTTACCCCCCTTCCTCCTCTGAGGTCATAAATATTCAGGAAGCCAGTTGTTCTGAGGACACGAGACCTCGTCTACTGGACTAATTCCCTATAGAAGGGAGAAATAATTATATCCTTCTACGCTTGATTATTAATGATCAATTATTGTTTCACAGCGGTCAAAGTTGCTTCGGATTTCATTGCCGACAGCGGTTAGGACGCGGCTAACAAAAGATATTGGACTTGAAACTTGGAATATCACGATTATAAATGGCGAAGAAGATGAAATTTATACGTTTATAATATACATATTCGGAATTAAAGTTGAACATCAGGAATCTATCATTTCAAGAATTATTTCGGCAAATATGGATCTGCAAATAAGAGGTTGCTCTCATACAAGCATCCCCAACAGGATGCTGATGTTCTAAACAAAGAACAGTTTTCATGCTAGATTCATGCAAGAAATCAGCAGATAATACAAATATAATAATCTTAATGTATGACTTCAATGTCAGTACGGGAAGATACCATTGTGTAGATCAGTATGCAGGATAAAATCTGTCACCTCCAAAGGAAAAAAAGACTAAATGGTGTAGTGGCCGAGTGAAAGCTACGATAGTCAGAAAGAAGGGAGCACGAAAAGAATGTTATAAAGTCAAATATTCAGCCAATTGGATGCTCTGCGTTCGAAGACGAACTGGAGCTAAAACAATTGTTAGAGCGGGGAAAGGATAAGAGCTGACTTAGGTAAAGTCTGCAAAAAGATTGTAAAAAAAAAAAATGTTCTAGAAAAGGATAAAAACAATGAAAGGGAAGTGTGGACCCAGTAGAAATATGAGGGATAAAATACGACAGTTAATAATTAGAGTGGAAGAAATATTGGGAAGTTGACGATTTCATAGACTCGAAATGTCTCTGGTGGCGTTGAAGTGAGAGAGGAAAATAGGCAAGGAACTGGAACGGAAAAATATGAAGTTGTTATCAGGGAGAAGGATGTCACAGAAGCTGTAGAGCAGATGAGAGCTGGAAAAGATGGCAGAGATGGTATTGAACCAAAACTTATAAAGTTTGAAAGCCCAGATCTAAAGAAAGTTCAACAAGGTCTCTTCTCTTTGAAAATTCTAATTAATTCTAACTTCATGGAATGAAGTATCTTTAAATTATATATATGTATGTATAGTTGACCGTAAAAATTGATATATAGGGATTTGGTCAGGGTTGCGGTCAAAGGAGAAATAAAAATAGTTTACAACTATTTATTTTCCAACGTTTCGCCCCACTTTGCAGGGCTTCATCAGGGCTAAAAAGATAC
>NW_027107551.1:786356-786767 GCF_000696795.3 Halyomorpha halys | reverse complement strand
TGACCGCAACCCTGACCATCTCCCTATATATCTTTAAATTATCTTCGTCACCCACTTCCTTTTGAAACCCGTAGGCTCCTGGTTACTTCCTTAATTTTCCCCCACTTTGGTTATTGCTGTGTGATTTACGGGGGTGTCTCTGGGGATCTCGAGGCAAAATTAAAACGGTTAATTAATTGCTTTGTATGATTCATCTTTGGGGTCCCCAGGGACGCCTCTGTCACCCAATTTTATGAAGAATTGAAGTGACTTTACTCCTCCAAATTATCCAATCCCGCCGTCCATCGTACCTCTTTGTTACCCTTTTTTTTATTTAAATTTGAATCCTACCCCACTTATTCCTGTCGAACAGATCCGTTACTTAGGACTACATCTCGACAAACGACTGACATGGAATCCTCATACAAGACT
>NW_027107551.1:762175-785796 GCF_000696795.3 Halyomorpha halys | reverse complement strand
AATCCTCAGTGCATTCCCGCAATACCCGCTCACGGCTTTCAGACTTATATGTAACTGCCCATCGAATTGCAGCCTTTGGTAGATCTTTCCTCATCTGCTCCTCTTCCCTATGAAATTCTATTCCATCCTTCATTCGTAGTTCTAATACCCTTCCAAACTTCAAATCCCGTATCTTCAACTAACTTCTGTCCACCCAATTCCGGAAGAATAACAATTGACAAGGTTTATAAATTTTCTGCATTTAATGCTTCAGCTTTTCGTTATATACTTGTACTTGTATATATGTATATTAGCAGGAATTGTACCTTTCCATTTATTGCTTTTAATTTAATCGTATTTGATTTTTTATCATTTTTTTCTCCTTTTATCTATTATCAGAAGTTATATCATAAGTTATCATCTTATGTTTTATGATATGACATATAGTTTTTATATTATTTGTTCTATTTTTATTTTATATTCTTTGTTAATTATTGTGGTTCATTTTTATCTTTTCGAATTCACTGTTTTATTACATTTTATGGCGATTTATAATTTCATTTTTATTTCGTACTTTACTCTAAGGCTTTAAAGCCTAATTCTAACGCCTGTTTATTATTCTAAAGGGATCAATCCCAGAATAAATAAAGATTATTATTATTATTATCTTCGTGGAGTGACACCTCAAAAAAGGAGATACCAAGTCTGGAATGAAATGATACCAAGAGTCCTAGGAGTATCTACTTTGAGAGACGCGGTCGAAAAGAAGCTGTAAATAAAGTCTACAACGTCTTTTTTAAACAATTTATTATACCTGATTATTTTAAAATAAATATATGTTTATCTGAATTTGATAGTGATTGTGGCAAAATTTTAGAGGTAATAGTTCAATTGACGCGGTACTTTAGTCCAGGAGTTTTTACTAAATTTTCAGCAAAAGAAATAAAAATAAATATATATATAAATATAATTTTATAACATAATAAACTCGATAAATATTTAAATATATCGCAAAAAATGTTTTTATTTTACTTAATGCATTACAACCCTTCCTAGCTTCCATTTTCTCCCCTTCATAACTCCTATAAACCTTTTATGAATTCAATTAAGATATTGTTTATTAATTGATATGAACTGAAACCAATCTCATAATAAAAATACCAATGTTCAAGTAAACATATTACAATCTAATAACAATAAAGTAGAATAGAATATTACTCGTGAAAGACAAAGTCTAACATAAATTTCATTACGTAAAATACACAGTTTTATAATAAAACCTGTCTGGTGCTCCATTACAGAAACAATAAACAAAAAGGTAAAACAGACTGTATAATACAAACATATTAACGTAATATGCTTTACTCTATAATATTAAACTTAATAATAATCAGAATTATTTTAAATATAATGTAAGAACAATTATTAATTGGGCTTCGAAAATTACTTACATGAAATTTTCAGAGTCAAACTTATAACATACTGTCACAATGTAAACATAGTGTCTATTTAATTTAACTTCATTGTTAATGTTCAATATATTTTGTAGGTCGCAAGGCACGGTTTAGTTATTAAATATCTAAATACTATATATATTTCAGGTTTTAGTAGATTGAAACTGAAAAGTCGGTGTATGGGTTTACTGGTACTGGTACTGGTATTTGGTGGAGGGTACAAGTCCGGCAAGTGGGCCTAGTTGTCCTTTTTGCCAACCCCTGGCGGCTACCTAGGTTGCCCCCGCGTACTAACCGAGGTGAGAGTGTCAAGATTACTCAGGATCGCCGAAAAATGAATGTTAACTGCCACAGGTGGGAATCGAACCCACAACGTTCCGAACCGAGCGCACTGGGACCCGCGCCCAAACCCGCACGACCTTCTCGTCCCTGGTATATGGGTTTACTGTTTGAATTAAATGCTCTCTCTATACATAATCTAATAACAACAAATTAATCAAGATCTAGAGTAGTAGCAGATTTACAAAATTATAAAATTATAAAATATATATAAAATTAGATAAAAATCTAAAAAATATTTATATAAATAAAGCACATAATTAATAAATATGAAATAAATATAAAAATTTCATTACTTATTCTAATTCCGATTATTGTTGTTATAACAAATACTGAATAAAGTAAAATAATTCAAATTATTTTCGCATTGAACGCTAACCTGTTTTTTGTTCAAATTATAAAAAATAGAGATATTTTCCAAGTTTTCAGATTTTTTAGAAAAATATTGATAGGCGAAAGTAAAAAGAAAATTCATACAAAGTTATAAAAAAAAAAAGATTTGTACACTAATTCAATTAAAAGTTGCTAATGTGACTGGGTAATGTTTTATGGTCGCTCTGCTCCGTGGCGTGTACCATTAAATAAAGATGGTGGTATTGATCAATTGGGCCGCAACGAAGGAACAATTAACTGGGACAATTCGTTTTTAATTCATACGAAAACTTTACTTTTACGATCGATATAACCGACCGTAGGTTATCATTTCACTACTCTAAATTGACGCTTACTTGTAAATTATTCCCAACTCAGTATGACTGCTATGATATTTTAAATTTTAAATACAAGAATGTACTGTGCTGGAGTCTTTCTTGGTGTAGATCGAGTCTGGCACCCGAGAACGCTTTACTGGACAAACTACTGTCCTGGAATCCTCACACCAAACTGAAAAGACAGGAAACTGCACGTCTATTCCGACTATTACAACACTTATTAGAAAAACGGTCTATATTGGAAAATTCATTATAAAATTGATCTACATGACTGTAATAAGGCCAATCTGGACATACGGAGTTGAGCTTTGGGGCTCCACTAAACCATCGAATTCCTCTCGTTTCCAATCCTTACAAAATCCTGAATGCTCCTTACTTTGTCACAAATAAAATCATACATAAAGACTTTAATGTTCTCTATGTAACCGATCTAGCCCGAACCAGATATCACTCCTTCCATTATAAACTACCTAACCACTCAAACCCCCTAGTTTCTAACCTTGCATCCTCTTCCATTCCTGACAATCCTCCGAGGCGCCTGAAAAGAAGACGGCCACGAGACCTGCTAATGTAAAAACTTCATTAGAATGCTACCAATGGGTAGTTTCTCTACACACCTGTATCACTCCACTATAAACCTACATCAAATTTACTGAATGTATTATTATGTACAGTTGTAGATTTCAATAAAGATACATTAAAAATTTTTAAAAAAGTAAAAAAAATATAATAGAAATAAGGATGATACAATGTAAACCTATCCATGTAGACCATTATTATTTTTTAATAAATGATTTTCTCTTACAGGATTGAGAGGTCCGAATCAATCCTTTTTAATTTGAGGTGAATGCTGTAGAAGCCTAAGATTGTTCAGAAAAAACTGACCATTGACTTGAATCACTAACCACTCCACGGTAAGTACGATCATATGTTTATTATACGGCGCTGCTGGTTACTAACCCACTATTTAACCATAAATTATTCATTGTCTTCCCTATATTATAGAGTAAAGCTGGTGCAGTGCGATCATCACAAAACTTTCACTTACCTCCCTTCATAAGCTCCTATGTATTGTGTAGATTGATTGGATCGTGATGAAGCAATATATATTTTTGTGATTAAAAAAAAAATCTAAACTGAGAAGGCGAAAATTATGAACAAAATACTTTTGTTTTTCGATTGCTATAAAAATTAATACTTTAGGGTTTCTCAACGTGGGAATAACGAATAAATGTTATTTGAAATTTCTACCAATAGTACAATAGTTTAACAAAAAATAACTGAGCCGTAATGCAATCGTAGAAAATCTGGAGGTCTCGAATTTTTTCGTTCGAATCGGATGTTTCTATTTTTCCATTTTTCTCCTTTAGTTATTCATAAAATTCTTTAATATTATTATTTTTCCATTTTTTTTATTCTTATTATTAGCCCGGTGAGACTATTTTAATGAATGTAAGAGCTATCTAGTATTAAAAACCATTTAATCGTACTTTGACATTCTGAATTTAATTAGTTGTTTTAGAGAAAATCGAAAAAAAATATGAAAAATCTATTTTATAAATTGGAACTTTTGGCCAGTCGATTTTAACGAAAATGTTGCCGTGACATCCCAATGATATAGATGCCTTATATATGTAATTTGAGTTTCGTACTTCGTTTTGATTTTGAGCTAGACCATTTTGTGTCACATGGTTATTTGAACTCAGATGACCCCAAACGTATATTTCCGTTGAAAACTCGAATTCGAAATTTTTCACGATTACAATATTTTCCCTTACTATATACGCCATTTTTGGGTATAGGTATATATATACTACATATACCATGTATAGTAAGTGAAAGTAAAATGTACTATAAAAAAATTAAATATGTACCGCATCAATCCTTGACGGGTCAAGGGTGTAGTACTTTATAAGGAAATATTGGTTTGTAAGATTTTTCCCCAGTTTAGGGTATCTATCCACTTAATGAGGTGGACCCAGGAGAGTTACGGTCAGGTGGAATGCGATATGAGCTGACGGAGAACCATATCAGCTGATGGAGTGCGATATCAGTTGACGGAGGGTAAGATCAGCTGATGGAATGCGATATGAGCTGACGGAGAACCATATCAGCTGATGGAGTGCGATATCAGTTGACGGAGGGTAAGATCAGCTGATGGAATGCGATATGAGCTGACGGAGAACCATATCAGCTGATGGAGTGCGATATCAGTTGGCGGAGGGTAAGATCAGCTGATAGAGTGCGGTATCAGTTGACGGAGGGTAAGATCAGCTGATTGAATCCTATGCGAGTAGACCGTTGTTTTTTCAGTTAAGGAAGTATTTTTAAATAGGAACCTCATTGCACTCAAATTATTATTGGTTCTCGCTTCTGTAATAATAAATTCTTTATTTATCTTGGAACATCCCTTTAGAATAAAACAACAAAAATATTAGGTCGGCTTTAGAGTCTTAGAATGACAAATAATATTAAAAAAATCATTAATTCAGAATAAAACAAATAAAAAATCACAATACAGTAATTTTTAAGTTATTTTTTAAAACAAAAACTAAATACTCAGTTTCTTCGACTACAATCACTCTCCATGTTAATCCCTTTTGATGTATTTTCTTCCATGACAGATAGCAAATTATTAATTTGAATCACTTTTGGGAAGCCTCGTGTGCGGAACCACGTCGACGATTGGTTATATCTATAACCGGCTTGTAATTAATCGGTTGAACAGTTGTTTTCTTTACGAAGCTCCGTGTCTAGACAGCCTAAGATATAAAAAAATGACTGCTAACTATGATAACTAATTTGTGAATGCTAACTATTAAAAACAATTACTAAAGATTTTTTGTACGCCTTAATTGAATCACCCATCTTAAGAAGTAATTTTTAAATTATTTAAATTTTGTCTGATAAATTTATCCATTATATATTAATACACACATTGCCTACATAGTAAGTTTTATATTTCATTCTAATATATATCTAATATATGAGTTTAATTAATTAATTTTAAATATTTTATACAAATCGGCGATAAGTCCCGACCAAAACGAATAAACGGGTTTTAATATACTTAAATCAAATGACCTTTACCCTTCGCCGTAAACCTACTGACTGCTCTACAGTTTCATTTGATAATGTTACTCTTAACCATGTCGAACAGATCCGCTACATTTGGACAAACGATTAAACTGAAATCCTCACACAAGACTGAAAAAAACAGGAAACTGCTCGTCGATTTCGACTATTACAGCACTTACTGGAACTTCCTATAATATAAACCAAGAATATAAACTTCCAACACATTACAAAAGACTGATCTACATGACTGTAATAAGGCCAATCTGGACATATGGAGTTGAGCTTTGGGGCTCCACTAAACCACCTAGTTTCTAACCTTGCATCCTCTTCCATTCCTGACAATCCTCCGAGGCGCCTGAAAAGAAGATGGCCACGAGACCTGCTAATGTAAAAAGTCATTGGAGTGCTGCCAATGGGTAGTTTCTCTACACGCCTGTAACATTCCAATTTAACCGAGATCAGATTTACTAAAAGTATAATGCACAGTTGTAAATAGCAATAAATAAATATTTAAAAAATATATATACTTAAAGTCTAAATAATTGTAATAATTACATAAATGAACTTAGTTATTTTTTTAATATATATAAAAAAAATTGGAAATTCATAGATGAATCATCTTATAGGAACTTTTAATATTCGATGGCGCTCTTGTAACTGATGTAATTTAAACTAATCTGTGTAATTTTGTATTTTTTTTTTACTAAACTAAACTGATATAATTTTTATTAATATATTTTGATTTAATAAAACCTAAAGAAATTTTCTGATCTTTAATTTTGTATATAGATTGTTTTCTTGTATAGTCAATATATATATTATTTATGTACGTATTAAAAAAATTACATCCAATATGGCCCGATCAGATGACAACATTTATAGGTCGGTACCAAAATAACATATAATAATGATAAACATAAATAAAATTTGATTTAGTTACACTTTTAATTATTAAGCTTCTACGGAGGCTACTACGATTTATAAGCTAGAACTGTACAATATAAATTAATTTGTAGTGATAAAACTAATAATTAAAATTTTAAAAAATACAACTAAATACAAAATACTAAAATAAAAATAAAGTATTAAAAAAAAAGTAATTGAAAGAACTTATGAACTGTATAATAATGATACGAATTTACAAATAATAAATTAATAATGACAAGCTAACGAATTCCTAATAAGTATGGAGTTAGCGTGATTAAAAATAAGAATACAATATAAAATATAAAGAAGAATAAAACGTATAGTAAATATATTATTATATTACATATAATAATATAAACAATGTGTAGCATGATATCTATTTTATTATAACGAATATTAAAAGGAAAGTAGCATTGAAACTAAAGGGCAGCTATATTGTTGGAAAGAGAAGGATATATTGTTCGGCATGTGAGAAAATCTGAAAAAAGAGGCATTTTTTGCATTTTCTAAAATTAGTAGATACGAAGAAGCAAATTCCAGAATCTTATTCAATACCACAAAAACATAAAGGATAATTTTAAATACTTTTTTTCCTGCGAATTCCTTGTTCAATGGACTGACGTATTGTTAAACGGATAATTATAGAAGTAAGAAGAAGATGTCAGATAACTTATAATTATTATTTCTAAGAACATGGAACCAAATAATCGCAAGATATACTCCTCTTTATCCCTCCGCTCTTTTACTACCACTGTTATGCCACGTTCAACAAGACAAAACTTTTGACGTCGTTGGAGTAACATTATCCATGAAGTGATGAAGTAATCCTCGGTCCAAATCATTACAACGGCTGTAATCCTATAAATCTTATTCATACGTAAGTCAATATTTACTCCTTCTACTGTTTTGAGTTAATCCAGTTATCTTATTATATCTATATATTGTTGTTCCTAGTCTTTAAAACTTTATCAGCCCAATACACAATAATTGGAATATACAAACAGCCCATATTTAGTTATTGTTACATTTCATTTGAGTGTATTGGCTTTAGAGATAATCTTATATAAGTTGTTCTCTTCCTTACTTTCATGTATTTTCAATGTTGTTTTGTCCTACATTCCTTTTTTTCCGTGTATATATATTTTTTAAAGTAATTCCAATAATTTAAGTAATTCTTCTTTTTAACAGTATTTAATTATTGTATAGAATAGAATAGAAAACCAATTCTGTTGTAGGACAGTGTCCATTAAAAATAACACACATGAACAATTATAAGAAAAGAATCTAGCAATTAATTAAAAATAAAAATAACATAATTCATATTTAATCTACAGTATAAATAAATAGAAAATCTGTAAACAAAATGAAATAATTCTGATTTTCAATTAAAAATAACAAAAAAAATAGGAAAAAATAAATCAATTAAAAAATTATTCTCTTCTGATGAAATTATACTATGTAGTTTATATAAACAAATATAAAATCGGTAAAAAAAAAAAAAATGTTTAAAAGAACATCCTACATTTTTAATTTTATCGAATTAACCAATGGTGAAGTTTTATTTAATCCAGTCCCAGTTTTCTTAATTTTCTGAATCAGATTTTCATTGGAATATGTTACAATCACAAATTAGTGATTTATAAATCGTACTAATAATAAACAGAACAACTTCATTTAAAACTCTCAGTATACAATTACAAAGACTCGGCTTACAAGAGCCCACGGAAAATATTATGTCACCCTTCATTTACAATTGCAGCAAACCCGCTATTTTGTTCAGCAATGCAAATCTTGCATCAACGGCATTGAAGGGGCAGCAGATCTAACAGTACATGAGCCCGTTAGAAAAAAGGTAGTTATTTCACCCAAATTGTTTATTACATTAATGAAAATTATATATAATTTCTAGTAAAAATTATAGAGCTAGGGGGAATAAAAAATGGTGGCTGTTTCAAAACTTAAAAAAAAAAATTCATTCGGAGCTCTATATCCTTAAAACGCTTGAAAACCAAAAAGAACATTACAGTGGAGTAAATTTGCTAAAATATGAGCTCTTACAGATCTGTTTAAGTTCAATAGTACCCGAGATACTTATAGTATTTTAAAAATCAATATTTCATGAAAAATCAGTAATTAGTGACTTTATATCGTGAAAACTATATCTAAGGTATCATTAGACAGATCTTCGTAGGAATAGTAGTTTTAATGATTTTTACCAGAATATATTTACAAAATGTTGATTTTTAGAAGTTTTGAAAAACTATATCCCAGGAACTATTAGACGTATACAAGTCTTCCAGCACTCAAATTAAAACTAGTTTAATATACCATAAAGTAGTTTATGACAATTATCTTCATAGGGGATAGTCATATTATTTAATGTAGATACTCATGATATTTGCTAAACAAAAATTGATTTCTAGTTGGTCGGACAAAATTTTATATGTAACATTCATATTCACCTGCAAATACCATAAAAACTACTACCCCTACAAAGATAAACGTTATAAACTAGCTTTAATATTAGAGTTGTTCATCTGTACGTCTAATGGTACCCGAGATATAGTTTATCGTAAGCCAGACGTTTTGTCCGAACAACTCGAAATCAACAATTTCTGAATTGATTTTGGCAAATATCATGAAAACTAGAACTCCAACGAAGACAAATGTCATAAACTACATTATATCAGTGCTCTTATTCTTGCAAATTTAGTTTTCTTTAAATTATGTTCTATTAGGTTTTTAATGTTGTAGGTAGTTTTAAAGATATGGTGCTCCGAATGAATTTTTTTTTTTAACGCATGCTGTTACAAAAGCAATAATTTTCTATTCCCCCTAACTATATTTGGCATAGTCATTAATTTTTTTTCATAGTTTTTATTATATTAATACAAAATTGGAATTAAATAACTGATTCTTCTGATAATTAGGACATTACTCTAGATATCTAACCTATATAGGTTACCATACCTTTTTCTATTCACTGTCCTTAATCTTTCTTAAATATTTATCTAATTGATGGTAATAACACATTAATGATTTTTCTAATATAATCTGTCAAATCCAGTACTTAAGTCATTTTGGAGTTTTGTATTCCTTTCATCATTTTGAAAGCCTATAACGTTACTAAATCGTCGGCCATAAAAAAAAAAAAATAGCTTTATTTTTGGCTACAATTTTCTCTCCTTTCTTAAATTTTTTTTATTATTATTATTTTTTTAGAGCCATCGTATTACTCTTGAATTTGGTAATAAAGTAAAAACATTAATTTTAGCCCTTATTCACAGTAGTGACCTAGACTTGAATATCCTCTATGGATATTATTTATTGCCGAAATCGATATTATATGCGTAACAATGAAACAATATAATTGATAGGCCCGTTTTCCTCCAAAATATTATTAAAAAATATGATGTTTTACTATGTGATATTTACGTTATAGAAATTTAAAATAAAATAATTAATTTTAGATAATGAATACTGTATATAAGTCAAAGTTAATATGTCGGTTATGGAGTGTTTTGAAATAACAGTTTTCCGAAGTAATAATAATTGAAGTATAAAATAATAAATTTTTAAAAAGTTTTATTATAATTCTGCTTTACTGCCTATCAAGAAAGTTAAGGATGTCTAGTATTAGACGATATCAGGTATATCTATAATTTCTTGCAAGGCGAAGGGAGTGAAGGCCCTTCATTTGAACCGATTCTTCAGGTTCGATTTTTTTTACCAGGATTTTCTAGGAAAGAAAAAAGTTACTGCCGAAGATAGGGAAGGTTGATGCAGAGAAAGATAAAATTGTTGTCCATAGAATAGAAAATATATTCTATAATTTTAAGTTTTAGACATAGAGGAATAAATTTGGTTCCGTGCCTATTAGTCGGTGTATTGTAAAATCCATAAAACAGACAAAACACCAACTGCCGATAGTATGATTTTGATATCTTCGGGTTGATAAAATTGGTCGGAGATTATACGGGTTGATTACCAGATGTCAATTGTATCAAATTCCCTCAAGTTTTTTCGAAAGAAACGTATTAATACGAAAGGTAGCTTTCTGAATGCGGTTATATTTCAAAATTTTCTTGTCCCGTAAATTTAGTCGTAAATATATTGTAAGGGGGACTATTACGATCGTGAAAAATTTTGAATTTGAGTTTTCGGCAGAAATGCGCGTTTTGGGGTCCACTGAATCTAAATAAACACAGCTTGCAAAACGGTCTGTGCGTGTCTACAGCCTAGCTCAAAAACGAAAAGTTATACGAAATTTAAATTACATATTTAGGACAGGTGAATGCCGGGGAAACTTTTTTTGTTAAATTCGACCACGGGAAGTTCCAATTTATATAATTGATTTCACATATTTTTCGAATTTATCCAAAAGACTAACGATTTTGATCAAACTCGGCATGTCAATGAAAAATTAAATAGTCTTGAATATCAGCCAGGTCTTATCCTCGTTGAGATAGTCTGAGAGGGCTTAAATGACGAATTTTAAAAAAATCTTCGTCGAAAGCACCTTTATTTTTGTTAATCTGAAAAAAATAAACAGTTCTCATTGTTAGCAATAATAAATTATGGGTGAATTCAAAATATTAAGTAATTTTATGAATAGCTAAAGGACAGAAAAGGCAAAACAAAATTTGATTGAGCAGGAAAAGCCGAGACTCTAATCTTTTCCCATTTTGTTGAGTTCTTTTGTTAAATTGTGGCAGAAACAGAATTCATATTTATTATCCCCACTTCGAGTAGCTATGAAATAAGAATTTCTATAGCAACAGAAAAATGGGAATATTTTGTTTATAATTTTCACCATCTCTAGTCCTAAGATTTTTTAAAAGAAAAATTGGGACATATATAGGTGACAAGAAAACGTTGAGTGATGCGCAAACTGCATTTTTTTTTTTTGATTTGTTAGAGAAGAAAAGAAATTTGATTTTCCTTGAACGCATTCTTGCAGCGTCTCATGTTGGTCGAAATTTAAATAAAATTTACCCATTAAATAGAAAAGTTTTCTTCCATAATTTTTGTGTAGATCGCCTACCTTCGAAAAATACTTAGTTTTTTATTTATAGGCCAAAATCCATGATTTCGCTTATGCCACGTTTTATGATTTCGATCCTTATTACATAGTGCTCTTGGGACATAGCGGTTGAAGAATCATACAAACATAAAATTTTTAATGTTTTTACTAATGGATTTTAATGTATTTAACATTGATAGGTAATCGAGTGATCTTTAATATATACTAGTCCGGAATTTTGAGCCCTTTTTATTTTTTTTGACCCATATCGTAAATGACCATGCCCTGACTTTGACCTACTACAATATAGATCGAATTGTCGCCGGAAAAATAAATAAATCGACATGGATGCATATTTGATTAACTATAATTGAACCTGACAAACATAACCCACATGTAATTGGCAGCTTTAGCATGAAACTTCATGAAATCTTCACTGAGCATAACTATTATTATTTCAGAGGCTGAATTTTATCCTACGGTACCTACTATACTATGCCTCGGATCGATTCCAGCCGGTTTTTAAACGACAAAAAATTTCATTTTTCCTACTAGTGATCGTTTTTTTATTCACGGGGAACGAGGTGGCCCTCTGGGAAGAGATGTTCTATTCATACAATTGCCTGGTTGTGCCATTTGCTTAAAAACTCTATTTAATATACAGCCCGACTTAGTCATGCATGGTAGGTAGCATTTAGTCTCTCCTTCCCTTGTTCCTCAAGGTTTTGGTGATCGATAAGTCGATAGTTAATTAAATATAAAAATACAAGAGTCTGTGCTGCCTTTATGAGCATTACTTTTCCTTAAAAAAAAAAAAAAAAAAAAATCGATAGTTTTGGAAACAATAAATTTGCAAAACTGTTAAAGAATTAAATAAAGTTGCAAAACATATAATAGAAATTTCGTCCTTTGCCATTTTTAATTTTATCGAATTAACTAACGGTGAAATAAGTTTTATTTAATTGTTGATCCAGTTTTCCTAATTTTCATTTGAATATGTTGAAATCATCCATTTGTGATTTATAAATAATCGTGCTAACTATAAACAACACTACACCATGACCTACACATCCCTCTTGTCCATGACCTCATACCAACCAAATTCTCAAAATTCTATATAAACCTTTCCAACCATCCTAATCCTTTGGTTCAAACCATGTCTAGCTCCACCCGTCTCTACAGCCCACCTAGAAGGTTGAAACGGCAGTGCCCAAGAGACTTTATTGTAAAATAAAAATGGATAATTGGCGTTCTGGCAATGGTCAGATTCTCCACTCAAGTTGAGTGTTTGCGGCTTTAGCGCACTTGCTCAGCCTCCACTGGGCTCACTGCCAGTGATGCGGCGAGAGGGATGTGCTGGGATCTTTTGAGCTCTGCTCTACCCCTCACACGTGGGGGGGGGGATAGAGTGTGCTCAGGAATTCTCAGGTCGATTGTGTAAATATTGTACATAAGAGTGTAAATGAGACTAGAGATTATATTATTTTATCATTATGTTATTTTATTTATTTATACACACAGTTTGATTATGTTCATTTTGTTTATCCTTCTGTTTGCATATATTTTAAGAGAGTTTTTTTTTCATTCATTTATTTATTTTAATTTTATTTTAGTATAAATGTGATCATTCATCACTATTACTTATTGCCCACAACTGTGGGGCAGATTGTAATATCTATCAATAAATAAAAAGTATTAAAAAAAAAAAAAAAAACTATAAACAGGACTGCTAGTATAGGGCTAACTATGAACTAGTTTATAGTTCATTTAAAACTAGCAATACATATATTAGCAAAGACTAGGCTGCCCCCATCGAAGCTCCTAATTCCATATAGTCCAAGGATTATTTCACCCTTCAATTCTAATGGGAGCAAACCCGCTATCTTTTTCAGCAATGCAAACTTTGCATCAACGGCTATCGAAGGGGCAGTAGCTCTAACTTACATTAAGTACATGAGTCTGGTGGAAAAAAAAGTCAGTTATTTCAACCCAATTTTCGATTACTATAATGAAAACTATAAATAGTTTCGAATAAAAATTTATGAATCTGTCGACCACAGTTGAGATGAATAAAGTTTTCAAAAAATTATAAAGCAATTACATCTCATTCCGAGTTTCATATGTTTAAAACTAAAAACGGCACTAAAAAAAATACTTATCATTAAAAGTAGAGTGAATTTGTTAAAGTATGAGCTGTTTACGTTCAATACTTTCCGAGATACAGTTTTTCAAAACGCAAGTTTTTTTTTTCTTCAAATAACGAAAAACTAATATTTTATGAATATTACTAATATTATATGTCTATTACCTCTTAATTTAAGAGTTGTATCAGGAGTTGGAGTTTCTAGGATTTTCGTCTAAATACATTCGAAAAATATCGATTTTTTGTTGTTAGGAGAAAAAACATTTAGTGTACGAAAAAACTATACTTCAGGAATTATTAGATATACAAATTCCTATTACCCCCTAGCTAGTTAATGTAATGTACTATAGTTGATGGCATTGATCTTCGAAGGAGCTGCCAAAATATTTGCCAAAATTAATTCAATGACGTAAGTAGGATATGAGTAAGGCCATGTAAGCCGTTCAGATCCTGTGTGGAGCGATATAATTTTATGTTAAAACCGATTAAGTGAGATATTTCAGGAGGAAACCATTTTGAAAATGTAAGATGAGTTACTAGCCTGAAAAAGAGTTATCTTTCCCAACGCAGTCACGCCTATCAGTATAATGGATCCTTTGAATGAATTAGGTTTCGCAAAGTAATACTAAGTATAAGGTGTTCCGAAAGTTCTTGAGCTCAATAACAGAAGATATATAGACTTTCCCGCCATGTAAGTTTTGCAGCTTTGTAAAGTTCGTTGATCTTCTATGAACCAGTCAAGACCGGGTTGTATAATACCAAAATAATAATTATAGTTGTATAATTACCCAAAAAGGCTCAAAGTCAATCATGTCCAAATAGGTATTTTGGACTATGTCCTGTAAGCAGCCATATCCATGTGTACCAAATAATATTCTGTATTTGCAATTATAAAAATATAACATGACTAATTAATATATCCTCTATAGGAAAGTCCTCTATAGGAATTCGTTGAACCTTTTAAGAACTTATTGACACAGAATACCAGTGACGCGGATGAGAGAGAAGTGCCGGGATCTGCGGAATCACGGTATTTCCTTTATAACTGGAGGAAAAGCTCGTTTTGGAGTTCCCCAGGCTGAATGTAAATGTGTACGATTGTTTTCAAGATATTGTTATACTTTAAGTTTAATTTAATTTTTTTATTAGTATTATTTATTTTTTATGTTATATATTTTTTCTTCTTTTTCATATTTTATTATCATTTCGTTTATTAATAAATGTGTTGTAAATGAGCTCCATGATCCCTATTGCTATTGTCTATAATATAAGGCAGGTGCAATTCCTTTTGTGATGCTCAATTCTAGTTTTTAATTGTTTTGAAGTTTCTACAATATGTACCCCCTTCAAAATTATGCCAATTAATCTTATATACATTACGTTCTGTTTTTCATTTTTTTTCTATTTTGTCTTTTATGTTTCATTATTAACACACAGGATTTTGATACAAATATACTCTCAACTTTTATTTTCAGAAACTTTCCAACGTTTCGGCCCTCAGGCCATTTTCAAGGAGACAACCTTTAAAAATTTTTGTTTTTATATTAATTACATTGTTTCCTTAACAATATACTAATATTTTTGGCTATAGCTTAAATATTGATGTCATGTTCTTTAAATTATTTTCTGTAGGCTAATTGCCCATGTCATATTTTTAAAATAAATTAAATATTAAAATAATATCATAACAGTTTCAAATAATGTTTTTAAATTGATTATTTACTTACATAACTTTTTATATTTTAAATCTAAAACTTTTTAACATAGATAATCTTCTCTTTTTTCCACTTACAAACATCATTTATATCAGAACCTACCTTCAACAGGTTAGGACTCTGTTATCACCTTATCATTAAAAATATTTTTTTTTTACATTTAATACAATTTAATTAATATTCAATTTTAATTTATTTGCTTATAACTTATCATTTCTTAAATCCATAACTGCTGTATTTTTATTATATATGTAATTTTTTACATTCATATACCCTCCTCTCTTTTTTATTTTTTCACATATGCACTCACCTATACATGCTTTTATATGTCTATATATACATCTATACAATTCAAGGATTTGAACATTTATCTATTAGCCAACCTTTTTTCTAATAATTACATATTTATTTTACTTGAAATTTCAGAATAATGGTGGTTTAGTCCTTTAGAATCTGATTTGAAATTTACTGTATAATTTATATTTTCTGAAGTGTACATTGATTCTAATATTTTTCTTCTAAAATTATTATTTTCGTTATGAATGACTTTGACATTTTCAAAATCAAAATCATGTTTATTTTGAACATGTTCTACTGATGCTGTTCTTTGGATCCTTTTTCATATTTTTTATGTCATTCCCATGTTGATAAATCCTATCTTTTATGTATTGTTTAGTTTCACCAATATTATATGGCTGGACAGTTAAAGCATGGAATTTTATATACCAATCCAGATTGATATTTACTATCTATTGGGCCCTTTGTTCTACTGTAATGATTTTTATTTTTTTTAATTTTATTGTTTGGTTTGAAATATAATGAAATTTCTTCCATATCATAATCCTTAAAAGACCTTTTTATCCCTTCTGACAAACCTTTAATATAATTACAACTATAGTATCTTTTATTTTCTATATAATTATAATCAGTAACTATCCTAGCATCCTATAGACATCAATGCATGAACGAACAGAATAATCTTACGATAAAAATCCTGAAATTACCGTTTGGTCAGTGCAGGAGTCAATTAAAGTGAGATAAGTAAAATTAGCGGTATTGTGTTCTATGATATTAATCATTGCTTAATTAGTGCCTGCCTAATCTCTGCCCTTCAATACAAAATTGAAGCTCATTTAAGGGAAACCGATCACTGATAAATTAATCGGAACTAAACGGCCAAATCTCGTAGTGGTTAGTTGCTAATTACTGGAATATATATTTTAGCTGATGTCAATTTTCGCTTGGCTTCTTATTACGAAGCTTTCAGAACTTGATATCAATTAATGTACTTATAATATGCCGACTCCCTCAACTTAAAATGAAGTTATTACACCTGGTTGAATCATATAATGTATATCCAGATTCCGTATACTTATTCTGGAGGAATACTCCTTATACAAAGTAAATCCTTCGTAAAATCCTTAATGATCCTTACTTTGTCACAAATCAAGTCATCCATCAGGACCTCAATGTTCCATATGTTGCCGATTTGGCCAGAACCAGAACTTTCCTTCCATAATAAACTTCTCAAACACCCAAATCCACTTGTTTCTAACCTGGCTTCTCCTTCATTACCTAATAATCCTCCTAGGCGTCTGAAAAGAAGATGGCCTCGAGATCTTCTCCTCTAGAAATGTTATTGGAGTTCTATCAGTGGATAGATTCTCCACATGTTTGTATCATGTCACTATGTCACCTACAGCAAATTTACTTGTTGTATATATGTGTATACAGTTGTAAATATCAATAAATATATTATTAAAATAAAAAAAAAAAGCTTATAATACACCTAGGGACAGTGTCGCAAAACAATGTATAGAACAGTTCCGATGCATGTCTTATGCCCCGTGTCCACATCAGCGGAGTACGTCGCTATATCAACAAATTGCAATATGTGAATTTTACCAAGTCTAGTAGTTAACTACCGGTAAGGTTATAAGGTCCAGTAACTTACAACTTGGGAGACCCAACCTCATCCTGAAGACTAAAGCCCAGTCTGCTGCAGGACATCCTGTTATAAATTCCATATTTATCTTTTTCGATTATAGTCATTACCTCAATTTTTTCTATTCGACTTTTTTTTATATTTCTCTCTCCCCTCATTAAAAGTCAGTTATTTATTTTATTAAATTTATGAACGTCATGGGTTTACTTATTAACTTTTTTTTCTTTTATTTGTCTCTCTTCTAAAGAATTATTATTTTTATATATTTATTTTATTTTATTTTTTATTTATATATATTTTTTTATAATTCATCATATTTAAAATTGTTCAATATCTATAGCGTTGTAAATAGTGAGGTAAAAAGACCTAATATGTATTTAAAAAGTAATATTTAAGTGAAATTATTTCACATTGTAGATCCTGAAGAAAAGGTATGAGCTCTTTGAAACGTATTTTATTATTCTATATTAATTCAGCTAAAAAGTATGTATAGTATGCTTTATTTATTCATTTTGAATAATCTTTGATTACACTGTTGTCCAATTAAAATTTGACACACTTGAAATATACTCATCTGCTCCATGATTGTGTTTTTACACTGCTTGTCTTTCTAATCACCCCATCCCTTAGGGGTAGACATTAATATAGGAAAAAAGAATAAACAGTGAGATTGACGATTTATATGATGATCTACAAGTTATTCATTTCAGGCTTGTTAAATGCGCCAAATTTCAGAGGCACTTATAGTACAAGAGCCCAAGAGCAGAAAAAAGGCAGTTATTTGACACCAATTTTTGATTACTTAATTTAAAACTATGTATGATTACTAGTTAAAATTGAAGAGTCTGCCAATCATAGGTAGGGGGAATAAAAAATGGCGGCTGTTTCTGAACGTTAAAAATAATTAATTTTTTATTAGGAGCTCTATATCTGTAAAATTACTAACAACAATAGAAAATCTAAGAGAGCATAATTTAAAGTAGAGTATATTTGCTAAAATGTAACCCCTAATAGAGATATTTACGTTCAATAGTTCTCGAGATATAGCTTTTTAAAAAGCAACATTTCATAAAAATGTTGTATGGAACGTACTGAAAGATCAGCAGTTAGTGAATTTATTTTGAAAAATCTATATCTCAGGAACTATGTGATGTAAAGATGTCTATTAGCAATCAAATTAAAGCTAATTTAATGAAACATAAAGTAGTTTATTTTCGTAGGAGTAGTAGTTTTTAATGTGTGAATATCATAAAAACCCCTACGAAGATAAGTGTCACTAACTACTTTATAGTAAGTTAAATTTCCCTTATTTTGAGTGTTGGCTGACATATGTGCTTATTATGGGTTCAAAGATATATTTTTTCTAAAATCCAACATTATAAAAGAACAAATAGAAATTAACATTTTGTGAGTTATTTTGTCAAATATGATAAAAACTACTACTTCTACAAAGATAAACATTATTAACTATTTTATGGTAAAGTTGACTAGGGGGGGGGGGAAAGAAATGTATTCAATCATGCTGCCCAAATACTTCGGGTTGCTACATTACACAGCATACTGATCAATCCGTGATCGGACATATATAAATTTATAAATTATAAATAAACAAATAAATTTATAAATTACATTTTTTTGATATGATACAATATAATAGAAAGATAACATTTTTTTTCCCACAGTATTGTTTTACAATTAATATCAGTCTACAAACTAAATACAAGCTTTTCAATTTATTCCTTTTTTTTTTCTTTCCCCTCCATTTTACAACCCTTATTTAATTTTATCAACAAATTCCCCTATATAACAAATATTAGAATATAAAAATTAATTTGAGTGCTGGCAGACATCAGTACGTTCAATGGTTTCTGAAATAAAGTTTTTCATAAATCAAACTTATTGTTCCAACGACTATAAACCAATTTATTTTAGCAAATATCAAAACTATAGCTCCTACGAAGGTAAAGGCCACTAACTACTTTACAGTACCTTGAACTAGCTTTAATTTGATTGCTAATAGACATATGTACGTCACATAGTTCCTGAGATATAGATTTCTCAAAATAGATTCAGTAACTTCTGATATTTCAGTACAACATTTTTATGAAATGTTGCTCTTTAAAAGGCTATATCTCGAGAACTATTGGACGTAAATAGTTCTATTAGGGCCAATATTTTAGAAATTTTACTCTTCTTTAAATAATGTTCTTTTAGACTTTCTTGTGTTGCTAGTTGTTTTTAAGATATTAGAGCTCCGAATGAAAAATTAATGTTTTTTTAAGGTTTTGTAACAGCTACCATTTTTTATTCCCCCTACCTATACGTGGCAGACTCATCAGGTTTGACAAGTAGTTATACCTAGTTTTCATTAAAGTAATCAAAAATTGGGGTCAGATAACTGCCTTTTTTTTCTTCCCGGCTCTTGTACTAATAGGTGTGGTGGTGAAATTGACAAAATACTCACTTAACCTACTTTAAATGGAGTTAGAAATCGTGAAAGTGTGAAGGATTGTTGAGATTTTAAGCAGATGTGTACCTGACCAGGAATTTACTGGGAAAAAGGCAGCTAAGAGAGTTAAGGATGAAAACAAAAATAATTAACTTTGTTTAAAACCCACAGGTCTCACTCACAGCTACAATGAAACAGAAAATAATTCTTGGATTCGAACACAGGCCTCTCGAGTTAGTAGTCACTCCCACACATTTCCTACATACTACCAAACATTGCTGGATGACTGAAAAAATATATATTAGAACTTGATTAATTCCGTAGAATAATCAAGTTCTGACATATGTTTATATAAACTAATACTAATATTAAGATTGGATATAGGTATTACTAAATATTGGTAGTTTTCTAGTTTATATATTTTTGATTTTTTCTAAAATATTGATTAACTGATTTTTTTTATTCAAAGACATTTGGTGTATTGATAGACATTGTTTGGTTAGTTTTGTTTTCTATTTTATTTTTTATTCTATATAAATTAATATATTTATCACGATGTTGTTGTTGTTGTTGTTGATTGTCGCTTAAAGCCGTAAAACCCTCTGGTCATCAACGTCTATGGCATGATAAAAGTAAAAAAACTATGATAAAAATAAAAAATAAATCATAAAAATAAATAAATAAATAAAAATCGAAGAGGAGTTGTAATTCATAAAGAAGGCGACGTGCTTTTAAAAATTCAAACACTAATGTAATTTTAGCTTCCTCATCTGTGAGAGCTTCTGATAAATTTGGGGTCAGTCCTATCCTGTTTATTGTTGGCAAATAGTGAGTACATTCTTCAAAAATATGTCTAATCGTAAGAATGGACTGACAATATTTGCAAGTAGGAGGTGGCAGTTTTCTGATCAGGTGAGAGTGCGCGAGGAGAATATGACCAATTCTCAAGCGGGCTAGAGCAACTTTCTCCCTACGGCTGTTGCGGTAGGATGTTAACCATGGTTTTACTGATAGTTTTATTTCTTTTAATTTACTCGGAGAGCTTTCGTCCCACTTGGCCTGCCATTTTTCTAATATTTGTAATTTAAGGGGTTTAGGGAGCGTGAGTGCCTCTCTGGCAGCTTTGTCTGCGAGCTCGTTACCAACAATGCCAATGTGACTTGGAGCCCATATGAAAATAATGGATTTACCTTGTTGTGATAATTTTAGAAGAAAAGATTGAATTCTTATGATGAGTGGATGTTCGGGGTACATGTTTCTCAAACGTTTTAGAGAGCTCAACGAATCTGAGATTATTACAATAGTTTTCTGAATTATTGAGAAGCAAAAATGGAGGTCTGATACTATCGCGTGGAGTTCGGCGGTGTATATTGAGCATAACTTATGTAATTTAAACTTGTGGGTTGAATCGTGAGTGTATCAATTATATATATTTTTATTAAATTAACAAAAATACATTATGTATGTTATTTACTTTAAGGAAACCAATATTGTTGTTAACATTACTTCTTAATATGCTGGGCCTCTTTATTTTAAAGAAATTTTGTTATTAATTTCTGGTGGGTATGATTATAATAAAAATGTAAACTACTAAGGTTTCCTTATTTGCTCATCTAAACAATATATTCACGGACTACCTCATGAATAACCTAATGTACTATTGTTAAAAATATCGAAGACAAAATAACAGTATTTAAAAACGTTTCAGTTTGAAACCGATAGGCGATGTTTGAGTAGTCCACAGCAAGTATACACGATGTATCAGAGTTAAGCGTCCTATCTGAAAATACGAATTAAGGATTTCCTACCAAAAAAAATTCCTATAAAGATTTATCTGTTAACGCTTCGTTTAGGAGATATTTACTTTTAGAGATTTTCATTGTTGTGAATTATTTCGATGATAATAAATACATTAATATTGGTTCAAACTACTTTATTAATAACATTTAAACACTAACATTAATATTAAATGTTATTAAAAATCATAACCTGGTGCATTATGACTGGCTCGGCATCATTCTTCCAGAGCAGCAGTGGCCAAACGTAACAAGTTATTTGTTATTGTTTTCCAAATTTCAGTTATCCTTCTTCGTAAATAATTAAGGTCATTGACCGAGCTTGCATAGGCTTTTTTTATTAATTTTACCCCAAAAAGAAACAAACAAAAATCCAGTGGCGTCAGAGCTGGAGGGCGTGGCAACAACGCATATCCAATGCCGTTCGGCCACTCCTGCTGTGGAAGAAAGATGCCGAGTATAAATGCTCCAGGTTGTCACTTTGAACCTTTAACATTGTGTAATAATATGAATGATAAATATTTCATAATAATGAAAATCATTGGACGTCAATATATCCTAAACAAAGCTTATACGGACATATAGTACAAGAGCCGGGAAGAAAAAAAGTCAGTTATCTCACCCCAATTTTTGATTACTTTAATGAACACTAGGCATAATTACTAGTCAAAATCGATGAGTCTGCCAAGTAAATGTAGGGGGAGTAAAAAATGGCGACTGTTTGAAATCTAAAAAAAACATTAATTTTTCATTTCGAGCTCTATATCTTAAAAAGTAGGAACAACACTAGAAAATCTAAGAGAACATTATTTAAAGAAGAGTAAATTTGCAGATATTAGCCCTATAAGAGCTATTTACGTCCAATAGTTTTCAAGATATAGCTTTTTAAAAAAGTAAAATTTCTAAAAAATCTGCTGAAAGATTAGTAGTTAGTTAATTTATTTTGAGAAATATATATTTCAGGAACTATGTGACGTACAGATGTCTATTAGCAATCAAATTAAAGCTAGTTTAATGGACTATAAAGAAGTTTATGACCTTTATCTTTATAAGAATAGTAGTTTAATGATATTAGCTAAAATAAATTGATTTATAGTTGTTCGGACAATAAGTTTGATTTATGAAATCTTTATTTCAGAAACCATTGGACGTACTGATGTGTGTCTGCACTCAAATTAAAGCTAGTCAACTTTACCATAAAATAGTTAATAATTTTTATCTTTCTAGTAGTAGTTTTTATCATATTTGAAAAAATAAACTCACAAAATGTTAATTTCTATTTGTTCTTTTAAAATGTTGGATTTTTGAAAAAATAATATAATAAAATTTATGAATAACTTCATTTCAAAAACCATGAAAATTTGTCTGAACAACTATAAATCAATTTATTTTAGCAAATTTCATGTAAACCATTACTCCTACGAAAATAAACATCATAAACTACTTTATAGCTCATTATACTAGCTTTAATTTGAGTGCTAATAGATATCTGTACGTCAAATGGGTTTTGAGATATAAATTTTTCAACATAAATTCATTAACAACTGAAAAAACTTCCCATATAATATTTTTATGAAATGTCGCCTTTTAAAAAGTTATATCTCCAAAACTATTTAACGTAAATAACTCTGATAGGGCTCATATTCTAGAAAATTTACTCTTCTTTAAATGACGTCCTCTTAGGTTTTCTTGTCCTGTTCCTACTTTTTAAGATATAGAGCTCCGAATGAAAAATTAATTTTTTTATCATTTTGAAATAGCCGCCATTTTGTATTCCCCCTACCTATACTTGGCAGACTCATCAATTTTGACTATTAATTATAGATAGTTTTCATTAAAGTAATAAAAAATTGGGGTGAGATAACTGCCTTTTTTCTCCTCTTGGGCTCTTGTACTAATGCCTTCATAGAGATTTTTCTTTATTGTTCTGAGATCCTTAATTCACATTTTCCGTTAGCATATTTAATCATGAAACAATATCTTGATAGCTAACCTTTTCTACTTTCAACATATTTGTTTGGATTTTTTAATTGTCTATCCCGCCGTCCTTCTATATATATATA
>NW_027107551.1:749969-761980 GCF_000696795.3 Halyomorpha halys | reverse complement strand
AACTCTGAGATACACTTTTTTCTGTGCGAAACCATAGTAAAATAAAATTCGAGGGCTACATCTCCAGAGAAAACTATTTACAACAATGAACGATTACGTTACGGTTTCTTTAAAAGACAACAGATTACGCGTCAGTTCATGCCTGAGTATTTTCTTTTTGATGTCCTTCCTAATTTATTTATTTATGGTGTTATTCTCTTTCGTCGGCTTCCACCTTAGTAATCGCTTCTTATTATTTTATTCTCTGTTTCCTGGAGCTCTTTTTCGTTTTTGTTTGCATTTCTAGATACCGTAATGACCACTATCTGAAATAAATAACAGAAGAGATAAATTATGTATTTATTTTTTGTTTGCCTGTCACGTTCAATGATATCATTTAGGTAAATTTGGCAAATTTTGCGAAGCCATGAAAAATACATGAGGTAACTGGAGCCTATATTAGACCTAGATAGAAAGAGTTGTCGTAATGAAGTTAATGATTTCAATATAAATATTTTATGTTTTGTCAAGGACGATTTTAATATTGGGTTGCCGGGTCAGGTATCGCAAATTGGTTTCATGTCTTGCATCATACTGTACTGAATGATGAATTGACGACAAATCGTTTTCGAGTTGCTAACTCTAACCTAGTCTTTCGCTTAATGTTAGGTAGTGTTAACTTTCTGCAGTAAAATGACCTCTTCCCTGAAAGTATTATTGTTATATTATTTGAAAGTATGATGATAAATAATAGAAGATGGTGTTGCGTCATCTTCAAGGATAATTTAATAATATATAGATGAAACATCGATCGGCAAAACGGACCAGATCCTGAGAGCTCGTGTCTCTTTGGATCGCCTGCGTTCGTCGCCTGAATCTCAACAACTGTTTATTATTATTTCTTTTATTCTTTTTGATATTTTATTTATTTTTATCCCAGCTTGTTTTTTTTTATGTATTACATAGTAATAATAATCTCTATTTAGAGTAATATTAGAGGCATCAACTAAAGGTATTTAGCGTCTTAGAGTATAATACAAAATAAAAATAAAATTATAGAATATAAATATAACTAAAATAATAAATTGGAGGAGAAAAAATAAATAAATAAACGCGTTTAGTAGTTTGTAAAATTACTTAAATACTGAGTAGTACGTAACTGGGGAAGGAATTTTTATTTTATCGCATATTTGTATTTACTATTTCTATTTATGTTTCCTAGGAAACGTTTTTGATATTTTTACAATTTATATAACATATTTCTAAGTATATGACCGCACAATTTTTTTTAGCGTATTTTTTATAAGGCAGTGGTTTTAGAAATGGGTTCGACGGCACCTGGATGGCGGAACCGAATGACACTTTCTCAAAATATTACAAACAAAAAAAGGATAGTAAAAATGCAACTACATATAATTTTAGTCCATATTTCCCGTTTTTATGTACATATTTTAAAAATGTTTCACCGTTTTTACATTTTTTTTTAAAACTTTTATCTAATATGATTGGTACCAGTGATGCAGCGAGAGGGATGCGCTGGGATCTTTTGAGCTCTGCTCTACCCCTCACACGTGGAGGATAGAGTGGGCTCAGGGATCCTCAGGTCGATTGTGTAAATATTGTATATATTATTTTATCATTATGTTATTTTATTTATTTATTTTTCATACAGATAGTTTGATTATGTTCGTCTTCTTTATTCTTTTGTTTGTATATATTTTAAGAGTTTTTTTTTATTTATTTTTTTAAAATTTATTTATTTATTTATTTTTTATTATAGTATGTATGAGATCATTCATCACTATTACCTATTGCCCACAACTGTGTGGCAGATTGTAATATCTATCAATAAATAAATCTATCAATTAAAAAAAAAAATATATGATTGGTAGATCCAATATAGGTCCAGATATATTAAAAAAAATGTCTTTCTCAAAATAGTTTTCTTTAAAAAAAATTAATAATAATATTAAATGATAAGCACTAGCCTACCCGATACGACAGCAATTGTTAAACATTTGAATAACAAGAATAACAAGTTGGGCAAGGAAAAGACGACGGGATCAATAGAGGAGTCAAAGGCTGGACATGGCCCTTTTAGTTATAAAAGAACCGAGGTCCTCAAAGTGAAAAGCTTTCATCTAGGATGATTAGGGGAGGAGTTTTTAAAAATAAAATAAGAAGGTCTGAAGAAGAAATCCAGTATAGGAATTCAATGGGAGTCTTGGCCGAAAAAAAAAAAGTCTGAAAATATTTGGTCTGACTTATTTAATTGATAACTCTGTGTGAAGGATACGATTTAATAAAATTAAAATCAACGAAAATATAAACGTCCTACAAAGAAATGAAAAATAAGGTTAATATTAGGATGTTTATTCCTTTACATGTTCAGAAGAACTTTTCTGGTACGGGGTTGAACACTTATATCCTGATTTATTTCCTCCTTGTTTTGTTTAGCCCTGATGAAGGTCAATAAGTTAGGCCAAAACCGTCAGCATTTAAAATAATATATTTATTATCTTACTGTATGTATCATTTCTGACCACATCTTCAGGATCAAATTTACCAAAGAGACCCAATATTCCCTTGGTTCGAATATACGATATACGAACAATACCAAGAGGAGCACGCTAAAAAAATAAAATTTGTTTAACATACCAAAAAATCGTCGATGACTTGACAGCGGTCAAAATCCAAATGAAAAACCAATGCAGTTATATTTGAATTTAGCAATAAGTACCTAATCCATAACAATTTTTTTATTACAGATAAAGTCAAATAGACCTTTTTGATTTGAATAATATTATTTTCATCTGAAAAATCAAAACAGCCAACGGAAATGCAAACAATTTTAAGTCGACGTTATTTTTAAGTTTGAAAAAATTTACCGTAATATTCATTCTAGTCGTGTCTCACAATTGCGCGAAACATTAACTCTGAGTACTTATACTTGTTATATACGTGTTTCTTAGGCATGATAAGCATCCACTAATTACACACCCTTTGACAAATTGAGATGATAGTTCTTAAGTAAACAGTTCTTTTTCCAAGTAGAAACGGTTATATTTTCGCTAATTTCCTTGTTTTCACTAAGAGGTACTTGGAGAATGAGAGTAATGAAGAGGGTAGGCTGGCAGACGTGAAGCCTTAGATGCCTTCTAGGGGAGTGGCAGAGGAGTAGAGAAAGAGTACGAACTAATCACTGACTGCATTTGGTTTCAATTTGGATTACAATGGCAACATTACTATTAACCTCAACGTAAGCCTTCCATTCGTAGGGGTGGCTTTTTAGGCCTCACTTTTGCATTGAAGGAGAGTAGAGTTATCCCCCTCCCGCTAATTAAGGTAGCAAAGTGTATTTCTGTTTTCATTTATTGATTTAGCTTCATATGATGGTCCCTAAATATTAATCATAACTTTGAAATGATTGGTTTAGCTGCAAGTGCTGAGAGCGCTCCAATCGTTTTTCTAGTTTATTCAACTTTAATATTAAATACTATAGTATTTGGAGAACTTGCGATTGTTTTAAAATAATATTTACACTATTTTTTAACCCTTTCCGAAAGGGACGTGACGGCTATGCGGGTTGGAGCGAAGGTCTTCGCGAACGTTGGGTGTTCGATTCCCACCTGGTACAGTTAATATTTATTTCGCAACCGCCCCGAGATATAAATCTTGACACTCCCACCTTACTTAGTACTCGTCGGCAACTATGGGCTAATAGGAAGCAAAGCTGCGACCTACCCCCCCCCCCCTCCATATCTCATAGTTGAAGAGGTGTCGCAAAATTCTTTGGCGTATGATTCTAACTTTAGATACGGCACTGATGCACATATCTAATCATTTCGGTCTACGGTAAACTACGGTCTACAATATTTTCAATATTATCTTCATAATAATTTGATAATATCAGATAATTGTAAAGATAACCATGGATGAATGTAAGTTGAAATATAAATTTAATGATGGGTGGATTAATTTTAAAATAATAGTATGAATTTAAAATTGATCCTACTAGGGTAATAACAGTTATATCATATGGCGGTATGCCTTGCTAGATTTGATGCGGTAAAGTATAGCTTAATTAATTTATCTTTTTTTTCATTAGGTATTTTTTCTAAAGCTTCGTTAAACGAGCCACGTTTTAGCATCAGACATTTTTATTTATTGTATAGTAGCTTAGTTTTTGCTAAGCTTCTCTGAAATATCAATCGTTCGAGCGGGTCATATTGATTTCGTACATCGCATGACGCAAAAGTATTTAATTTTTTTTTTGTGGGGTCAATGGGCTAAGAAAAGGTAATAACTTTCTTAGAGTTGACTTAAGACAGTTCCCCTCTCGATCCCAAAAGAAACCTAATCTTTCTTTCCTTCCCCCTTTCCAAGGTTTTTTCGACACATCGATTATTAAAAAACATCAGGTCATAGTCCAACTTGGACAAAAAAAAGCAAATAGGAGAAGTTTTGTTGAATTTTTTTCCCCCTAAAACTCAGAATGTTGCCAATTTTTTCTCCCATTCTATACAAAAAAAAATTTTTTTTGTATATCATTCATAACTTGAAAATTAAAAAAAAAAATACTGGAAGATAAATTTGCATTAAAATATCCAGCGAAATGCATATTTTACATTTAATTTTCCACCAACCTATGACGTCGCTATGGCTAATTTAAGTAAGGGCATCTTTTTTGGTTCTTTGTAAAAAAAAAAAAAAATCAAGAATCTCCATTGTATGATATGTAACTGTATACTTTACCGGAAATAACAGGCTCAATAGGTCTTTTACTTTCACTTATCTATACATGGAATATACAGTAAGGGAGAGTATTGCGGTCATGAAAAATTCGATTTATCGACGGAAATACATGTTTTGAGGTCACCTGAGTCCAAATGACCTAGTCTCGAGAAATGGTCTGTGTGGGGTATGACCGACAGGTCGTGTGAAACTGAACTTACTTATTTAAGGCTAGTATATGGCTAGGATGTAATAGTAACTTTTCGATTAAATCAACGGACTGAGAGTACCACTTTATAGAATCGATTTTTCACATTTTTACGATTCTCTACAATCGTACGGCTCGAACTATTTTAATTAAACTCGGTGTGTCAAGGAGCAATTAAATGGTCTTTAATATCAACTAGGTCTTATTTTCATTGAAATGGTTTGAAAGGGCTTATATGGCGAATTTTTAAAAAATCTTCCTCTAAGCCACTTTTTATTTATTTAAAAAAAAAATTCTCATTGTTAGGAATAATATAAAATGGATAAATTCAGACTATTAAAGAATTTTAGGTATAACGTAAGGTTTTCCGATGTTTTATAGGTACTAAGGGTTGATAGAGCAAATGACTTATAACTATTTGACAGTAAAGTAACTTCGTCACCTTTGTATATATTATTTTTGTTGGTATCTTCAGTATATATCATTGCATATATTATTATATTTAAGTATTGACTTGAAGATAGAATCCTCGGACCCATCCTCTACATCAGTGTTTCCCAAACGTTTTTGTCTTACCGACCTCTTTCCGGGAAAAATAATACTTAGTTATTCATTGCCCCCCCAAATGAACCTGTGTCCATGACCGCCCCCCTGAATCGCTGCAGCACCGACCAAAGGGGGCGGTAGTGACCACTTCGGGAACTATTGCTCTACACAGTCTACACAGTTGACATCCCAACCAATCCAAACTCTATTCTCAGCACGTACGCCAAGCATAAAAGTGTACTCGCAGTTAATAATAACCTTTAATTGCATCTTAAACTCTCCAATTCCATATCACAACCCACGAAGAATTGAAATTGGAAGATTAAAATAAATCCTAACAAACCACCCTTACCCTTCGTCATAAATCTTCCTCCACCCCTGTCCAACAGATCCACTGCCTTTGACTACATCTGGACAAAAGACTAACTTGGAATCCTCACACAAGATTGAAAAGGCAAGAAACTACACGTCGTTACCAAATATTACAACACTTACTATACATATAATCTAAAATTCCGAACCATTAACCAAAGACTCATTTATAAGACCGCGCGTAAGGTCAACTGGACATTTTCGGCTATCAATAAATTTTTCATGCCTTATTTATCGATCCATCATAAATGAGTTTTGGTAACCGAGGTCACTTCAAGGTCTAATTTTATTTTGTTGACAAGTATACTTCTAATAAACAGAATAGCATGTTCCGTTTTTTTATATCTAGCTATTTTTAATTTAATTATTTTTTAAAAAATATTATTGCTCTGATTGCTCTACTCTTCTAATCAAATGACGCTGAGAGGTGTTAATTTGGCGACGCTTCTTGAAGGTAACTTTACGTTTAAGTTGTAGTAAATGTTATTTCCAATAATTTGGTAAATCCGTAATGGTAATGTTCAGTGTGAAGAATAAGGATCTCAAAATATATTTATTGTTCTAAAAATGAAGGAGTTTAATTTAATTATATTTGTCAATAATATTTTCCAGGAACAGTTATTAAAAAATTAATTTCTTTTAAGGAAAGCATTAAAATATAAAGCTTGATACAAATAAATCTTTTTTATCGATATAATGGAAAAAAGTTGTTTATTAAAAAAACAGTAAACATTACCTTTTTGAATATTTATGTTTGCAAAAGAAAAATTACTGAGATTAATAGTAATTAAAATAACAAATATTAACAGCAAAATGTGAGCGCGCTATGAGTAACTCATTTTTTTTTTTAAATCTCCCTACAAAGACGTTTTTGGCATACGGAGTGTGGCAGCAACTATTATGTTTAATAATTTATTATTGATATATCAACTGTCAAATTTGGCGTGTCGGGTGCCACACCTACGAAAGGAGTAGACCCCGCCTTCTAGCGTCACTCGGCCTGGAAGCATACCCCCCTCCATTATAGTCCTTTCTTTAAGGCTTTGATAGGCAACATATAAATAATCTACATAAAGGCCTGAATATCGTGAAATCAGGTACTTATATACGTGAATACAGGTAAATCACTACGATATTCTGGCCTTTATGTTATATGTTGCCTATCAAAGCCTTAAAGAAAGGACTATAATGGAGGGGGGTATGCTTCCAGGCCGAGTGACGCTAAAAGGCGTCTATTCCTTTCGTAGGTGTGGCACCCGACACGCCAAATGTTCAACTTTTCAATAAGGTACAAAAGAATGTTAACGATTGAATTTCCTTCATACTCAAGTATTGTATTTTAAATCGAATATACTATCAAGTATATTCCTACCGGGTAGGAAACGTTAAATATAAATTAAAGAGTACATAATTTAAGCAATAACAAAAATAATTCTAAATCAAACTTTTTTGTACTTAACTGGTTTCGAACATTTGGCGATAATAGGGTCCATAATTTCGAATGATATGTCAATTTACTTTAAGCCCGCATTAGGTTACCGTGATAAATTTCAATCGATGCTCTGTTTCTTAGATGAGGCCAGAAAGTTATAATTGGTTTCCTGAAGCGCCATGACACGGCAAATAGTATTTCAAGAACTTATTATAAATAGCTCAGCATTATCGTTAGTTATAATGAAAGGACGTTTAATGGGCATTTGCTTTGATGAAGTAAAGTTTTTAACGTTTTTTAAATATTTAAGTAAACTTTCACTTAAAATACGAGATTATATTGAGATGAAAGATTATATTCCTTATAAAAAAAAATAATACTTTTATCATTTTATATTTTGGCATCAATCAATCAATCAATATAGAAAATATTATAATTTTAAATAAAGAAAATAATACATTAAAAAAAATACTTGAGTTCACTTACATATCAGAAAACATTAATTATACAGTGAATTTAAAACAGACACAAGAAATCTGAACAAGCACTATGTAGAGATTTTAAGCAAAATTAATTTATGAAAAATAAGAGATAAAATTTATGTTGATAATTATAATTAACCTTTATATGAATTGTAATAATAAAATAAATAGGAAATTAACCTGAAATAAATTATATGTCCGACCTAAGTGTGGGGAAGGTTTCAAATATTGTTGTAATAAAGTATAATAGTGTAAATTTACTGTGAATAAAATTTTTAATTTAACGTGAAAAATTGACATAGGTAATTAGACATAAGCTAAGGATTTCTTATTAATAAAATCATACGATTCCCTAATGTTTTAATGTATCATAGGGTAATTTTGGACTGAAATTATTGACCTGGCTAGAATAGCCTGCATAAAGTTTTATTTAAGGTATGATAATATTGTTGTTTGTTTTAAAAATTTTTAAAATCATATGTTATATAAAAGCTGTTGTGATAGATTGTCCTTGAGAATGGCCGAATTGGCTGAAACGTTGGACTCATAAAGATATATAGATTGTTTTGAGACTTAAATTGGATAGAATTTATTTTTTTTAAGCAGTTTTAAATAAGTTTAATGCACGTAGTATGTTTTTTAATTTAAGAATCTACAGTCGTTACCAGGACTTACTAGGAAGTTTATATCCTTAAGTGCTTACTACTCGTAAATCAAGCTTTGGTAAGTAATAAGCGTTAACTGGCAGTTCGCTCAATGAAGGCGTTGTGATGGGCATAGAAGGAGTAAGCATTTAACTTCAGTAATATATTAAGGGTACATAGGAGATGGATATACGAATAGTCCCCTTTCCCATAACATTGGGGTGAGGACAGGAGTGGAAAGATCCCTTTTTTCAGTTTTTCAATTATTTTTTAAAAACTGTGCCTATTACATAAACAAATGTTCTAATTGACAGAAAATTGACTTTAGGAATTTTTATATATTTTTTTTCATATCTGTTATGGTTTTCGAGATATTCGCTATCTAAAAACGGAAAATTCTTGTAAACAGGATTTCCTTGTTTTTGCAACTCCTTAGATTCAGATATACAAAATAATCGATTTTATAGAGAGTTTGTTTGTTTAGTGGCACCAAACTTCATTGGTCATCAACGTCATTTATATTTTATTTAATTTTGCTAATATTCGTTAAATTTTATTTATTTTTTTATTTTATTGATTTATTTTATTTTATTATTTATTTATTTTTTCCTTCCGATCAAGTTATATTCTTGTCAGTAAATTTTGTGATTTTAAAAACTGAAACACCAATTCTATTGACTTATTATCGTCTCCAAGGGTTTTTGAGATATCTTGGCTTAGTCCCAAGCTATTGAGGCGTGGTGTAAAATATGGGCATCGTTGGAAATCATGGCTTATTGTCAGATTATTGTTGCAATACTGGCAGTTGGAGGCGTTTCTTTTGAAATAAGATAGGAGTGGGTGAGCCTCGTGTGACCTATTCTCAGCCCAGTCAGCACAACTTCCTCTCTACTGCATTTGCGACTGGAGGTACCCCAGGGCTTGACATCCTTTTTAATAATTTTTAATTTTTTACTCATTTATCTTCAAGTGGTCGAAAGTTATGGAAATTTAATATTGTCTGCTGAATTTCCTGATCCTTCACATAAAACAATACTAGGGTTTTTATCATTATTCATAATTCTCTATGCGAGCTAGTGTGTTAACAATTAACATATGAAGGGTATAAATTACCGTAAGGTCTGATTCATATGACGTAATCATCTCATAAACTCTTTCCCTCGAACCTGAGTGTCATCAAACAATTTTAAGACGGATCACAAAACTCTTTGAAAATGAGTTGATCGTTATTTAACACTGTCTACGAACATCTACGGAAAAAAAAATATATTAATATATTTTGGGCTTAAACTACAACGAAGTCGTAAAGTACCTTATACCTATTACCAATATGATTGTGTTTCAACCTACTAATGATTTATTTATTGTTTTTTTTATAACTATTTTAAATTATGTTTGGTTGATCTGGTGAAAGCTAAAATTATTATGCGAAAATTCGACTAAATAAATATCTTAGTTTTATTGATGACAATTCATGCATTCATAAAGAGGCCTGTGAAGGTCAGAGCGTCGCTACCCAATCTTTTAACGTTCTAAATTGTTGTCATTTAAGTATTAAAGATAAAGCGTTCTATTTTTCCTACTTTCTGCCCTTTAAATATGGAAACATCTCTTGAACGATGCGAGTTTAGGATCGATGGTAAAGGTAAAATAGGAGTGTCTGTAATACGATGAAAATGCTTCTTAAAATTTAATATTGAATTTTGAAAATACAGCATACTTTTATATGTATTGTGTTGATGTTAGGGTTATTAAACTTGAACTGATCAAAATCGACCATCTACCACAGAGCCAGTACCATTCAACACCCGGATATAATAAAAAAAAAATTAGCAAACTAGCCTTAAATCAAAATTTAAGGCTAACATGTCAATCAATCTTGAACTAAATTATAATATGGTTTGTAATTTTTTTAATTATAATTTTAGGGCATTAACCACTTATGGGTCATTATTGTCTTAATATTCAGATTCCCAATGGATAGTCCTCTGGTAATCTTAATTTTTAGGCCGTTGTTGGCTGGGGCTTTTGGGCGTAAAACCTTAAGGTCATCAACGCCCACGCTTCTCACTATATAATTCTATTTCAAGATTTGAAATAATTTAATTGCTAAATAAGTTTGAATAATTAATTATTTTAGATTTTTTTAATACATATGACAAACTTTTGGGTTTAGATCTTATTCAAAAGATTATTCCTTTTTAAGAAAATTAAAACCATTTCTATGTTTTTTTGGTCATCATTCATGGCATCTGAAACACTCGGTCCCACTCCCAATCTACGTAAGTTCATGGAATAGAAATGACATTCCTCAAATATGTGACTGACTGTAAGTACACTGTTGTAGTATTGACATTTTGGCGGTGGTTGCTTATTGATCAGATATGCATGAGTTAAATTCGTATGACCTATTCTCAATCTGGCTATAGCCACCTCCTCCCTGCGATTGGAACGGTTTGATGTGGTCCATGGTTTAATCGTCTTTTTAACAGTTTTTAATTTGCTTGGCGGGCTTTCATTCCACATGGCTTGCCAACTAGCTTATATTTCATTTTTCGTCGGGAGACTTATTTCTTGGGGTGTCAGAATGGCCGCGCCACGACCCGGAAGGGCAAGTTTTTTAGGCCGTATCCTCAACAATTCACAGAGAACCCACGTACCCAAGTACCACCTTCTCTCTCACTGAGCTCCGAATTGGCAAGTACAATCAGGGAAAGTGTAAAGTAAGTCCTGTATAGGGTGTGTAAGTACCATCCACATCCTAAGGAGACTGGAGCTATTAAATTCACAAGCTCACTCTGCATAATCTGCACCCAAAGGAGTTACGATAAAGTTTGAAAAAATTAATTTATAAAAAAAAAAAATCTACCATTAAATTAGATCGTTTTCTATTTCCCACTGTCTGAAAAAATATGAAGTAGCAACTTACAATGAAGCGATATTTTTCTTATAATTATTAAGATTTTAACGTTTGATTAATAACTACCGTTTAATCGCTAAATTGGTGTAATTCCTTTATTTTTTGTTGCAGTGAAAATTCAAGATGCAGAAAATCAAAATGCATGGTTTGGTCGGAGATCTCTGGCCAAACATAAGACTCATGCAGCTGACTGGTCATTGGCTGTTGGAATATCATGAAGAAACTGGAGGAATGGTACGGATGTATAATAATTTATTAATTAATATATATTTAATCAACACTATTAAAGATAAATAAACATTAATTTCAGACCCATACATGACAATTCAAACGCTATCTATAAGAAATTATAGCAAAAATTACAATATAAATACAATATATTTCAAATTTATTTTTTTTTACAATTGTATTTATTCATTCCATTATCAGAAACATAAACACTAAAATATGTTAATCAAATATACATTTTTTTCTACTTAATTAATTACACTAATTAACTATAACCTAAATACAATATTTTTCAAAAATTATTTTTTTACAATTTTATTTATTCATTCCACAAATTTTTTTTTTCAAAAAATAACTATAACCTAAATATAATATATCTTAAATATTATTTTTTAACTATTTTATTTTATTTTTCCACCTTCTTGATTCCACACAAAATTTAAGAAAAGTAATAAATAAATTTTAA
>NW_027107551.1:738275-749919 GCF_000696795.3 Halyomorpha halys | reverse complement strand
AGTTTTTAATTTGCTTGGCGGGCTTTCATTCCACATGGCTTGCCAACTAGCTTATATTTCATTTTTCGTCGGGAGACTTATTTCTTGGGGTGTCAGAATGGCCGCGCCACGACCCGGAAGGGCAAGTTTTTTAGGCCGTATCCTCAACAATTCACAGAGAACCCACGTACCCAAGTACCACCTTCTCTCTCACTGAGCTCCGAATTGGCAAGTACAATCAGGGAAAGTGTAAAGTAAGTCCTGTATAGGGTGTGTAAGTACCATCCACATCCTAAGGAGACTGGAGCTATTAAATTCACAAGCTCACTCTGCATAATCTGCACCCAAAGGAGTTACGATAAAGTTTGAAAAAATTAATTTATAAAAAAAAAAAATCTACCATTAAATTAGATCGTTTTCTATTTCCCACTGTCTGAAAAAATATGAAGTAGCAACTTACAATGAAGCGATATTTTTCTTATAATTATTAAGATTTTAACGTTTGATTAATAACTACCGTTTAATCGCTAAATTGGTGTAATTCCTTTATTTTTTGTTGCAGTGAAAATTCAAGATGCAGAAAATCAAAATGCATGGTTTGGTCGGAGATCTCTGGCCAAACATAAGACTCATGCAGCTGACTGGTCATTGGCTGTTGGAATATCATGAAGAAACTGGAGGAATGGTACGGATGTATAATAATTTATTAATTAATATATATTTAATCAACACTATTAAAGATAAATAAACATTAATTTCAGACCCATACATGACAATTCAAACGCTATCTATAAGAAATTATAGCAAAAATTACAATATAAATACAATATATTTCAAATTTATTTTTTTTTACAATTGTATTTATTCATTCCATTATCAGAAACATAAACACTAAAATATGTTAATCAAATATACATTTTTTTCTACTTAATTAATTACACTAATTAACTATAACCTAAATACAATATTTTTCAAAAATTATTTTTTTAATTTCTCATTAATCACTAAAGATTTTTTAGGGTTATGTCCATATCCTAGCCTAAAACGATGTAGTATCTTAAATATTATTTTTTAACTATTTTATTTTATTTTTCCACCTTCTTGATTCCACACAAAATTTAAGAAAAGTAATAAATAAATTTTAAAAACATGTAATTAAGTTATGAATAGATAAGTTAAAACAAAAAAAACACAAATAAATAGGTTAAAAAAGCTAAGGATGAAAAATAAAACAGATCAATATCTAAAGTCCTCAGAGCTTATACCCAGAGCTAAGTATTAATGATAAAAAGGAGTCATGAAGAGATACATTAAATAAGCCCTAAAAAAAAAAAAAAAAATACTGAATCTTCTTAGTAACCAAAAATTGGACAATCTACTTAATAATAAATTAAATACGTCCTAGGTTAAAATAAACAGCATTAAAATTTGGTTAGTTATTTAATTTTCTGGTTTTCAACAATTTTTTACGTTTACAACCTGAAAATCATAGCATTTTCTCTTTTTCAGGTTCGGTTAATTCGACTTGCATATTGTTGGCTGACAACGTTCTTGGTGGTGATGCAGTTCGCCTTTCTTGCTTGCTTCCTTATCTTGGACACCTACGATGCCGACCAGATGGCAGCAGCTACAATCACTACATTGTTTTTCCTCCACAGCATCACAAAATTTGCATATTTTGCTATCAGGAGCAAATATTTCTACCGGACTTTTGGAGCATGGAATCAGGTAAATTAAATTTCATAAATAACAAAATTTACTTTTACATAGGTTATTTTGGTTAAAATATACGTTTTACTAAACAAGGTAACAGCGAAATAATATTACCTTCTCAAATTCTGAACTTGTATATTATTGAATATTACTGTCTGTGTATGCTAGTGTGGAATCTGATGAGTTCTAAGTTTTACCAAGTGTCTTTAAGTGTAATAATTTTTCATTTATTATGTAGGAGGGAAAAAACAAGGTAAGCAAAGTTTAATTTAATAGAATCTTCCAACTTAGTCACTGAGAGGTCAGTGAAAGTCAGACGATTCACATAGGGTCCAAATCTACGACTTAAAGAAAGTAAATATAGAGAAATTCTTTATTTAATCAGTAATTCTGCCTGAAAATATCAAGTTTTTAAACTTATCAACCCATTATTGGATATATACACGCTAACATAAATTATTTAACAAAGATGCAATTATTTTTTTTCAATTAACCAACTATAAACTAAATAAAATAATTTAAAAACTGTTTTTAGTTGTAGTTTTACACTTAATGAGTTTAGAAAAAAATAAAATTTAGAAAAATGTTAAAGTTTGAACCATTATCGGTTTATTAAAATGTTTAATGTATAAATAAAAGAAGATTTTACAATAGCCATAAAGAACGTTATGGAGTTTATGCCATTGTTTTCAAACATTTTGTTTAAAATAGTAATGTACAAAACTATATACTCTACAAATATACTATATACAAAACTCTCTCTAAATATTTGGATGGTTAAATTATAATAAAATTTTTGGTTATGTTACTAGAAAGTCATGAAGAGATACGTTTACAAGCCCTTCGTTGACTCTTGATTTTAAAAGCACTCCACAATAATTAAATAAATATGCGGAAGCTATTTTGAAAAACTGATTATGACTGTGTCAAAATAGCTGACACTCTTATTATAGCGAGAAACACTTTATTCAAAAAATGTTCACCCATGTCACCCAACTGTATTGGACTGCTATGCACATAGCATACAAGTCAAGTTGGACAATTGCATATTATTATTATATTACATAGCCATAGTCAGTAAATATTAAAATTCATAATAGTAATACATAATTTTCTTTTGTTCTTACTGTTTCAGTTTTTTTATCTTTCTTTTTATCTATATTTTCATTTGTTTTCATCTTTTCTACTTTTTCCTAATTTTTTTATTTTATTAATTTTTTACTTCTATTATTTACTTATTATGTATCTCATCTAGTTCTCTCTCAGTATAATAAATAGTAAAAAATTTTAATAAAGAAAAATACAAACAAAAAAAAATCCTACAATTTTACAAGTCATGCACAATTATATTTTATTAAAAACTAGAATAATACTCCATATAATGCATACATAAATACATTTAAATAAAATTAATAAATATATAAGTGAGAAATATTTAAAAATAAATAATAATAATAAAAAAACAATAAATATTGAAATAACAAGTGTAAAAAGTAATAAACATATATATTAAAATTGAGAAATTATGTTTTTCTAGTAAGTCTATAGTTAATTATAAGTACATTGTTATGCTTGTTATTGCTCTCTCCGGAAAGAACTTATGTTAGATGTTCAATTATTTGTTATGCCAAAAATGGTGATATTATATAGTAAAGGAGAATGACGCAGGTATGAGGTGAGTATTTACTTTAATTAATTCACCCATATCTAAATTTAAATCCTTTTATGATGGTTACTCCACTTTATTGGTATAGGTGAATTCACACCCTCTCTTCGCCGAATCCAATGCCCGGCACCGAGCGACTGCACTTTCACGGATGAGGAAGTTGCTTATGATAATTGGTGTCATCACAATAATGTCCGTCATGGCATGGACTACTGTAACCTTCCTCGGAGACCCTCATCGGGAAATCACAGACCCTGAAGATGTCAACAGCACAATCACGGTGGAAATGCCACAACTTATGGTTGACGCTTGGTACCCGTGGGATGCTAAAACGGGTTTTTGTTTCTTTGCAACATTTATTTACCAGGTGTGGATTGAAAATTTTTTCATAGATTGTTAGCAAGTAATGTTTCATTTTACGTTTAATAGCTCTTATTCTTTTCATACTTAAATTTTCATCTTTCTTGAATAAATATTGGGGAAAAATGCAATGTTTATTCAAGAATGAACGCAAACGCTGGGTAGTTTTGAGTGCTACAAGATTCGGAACATATTGCCATTTTTACATCATAATTATAAAGCCTGAAGAACCTATAATATAGTATAATATAATGTTTACAATTATCGCTTATAATTTATTTAAATATAAAGTTTCCTGACCAGCATTATGCTGTTTACATTTTAGCTTTACTGGCTGTTCATCTCACTAAGTCATGCCAACCTCCTCGACATCCTATTTTGCTCTTTCGTCATATTTGCCTGCGAGCAGCTGAAGCATCTGAAGGAAATCCTCCAACCGCTGATGGAACTTAGTGCTACTTTGGACAGCGTTGTACCTAATTCTGGAGAACTGTTCAGGGGAGGTTCTGGAGGATCGAACATGCCCCTCGTTGAAAACGGTAAGCACCAAACTTCATAATAGTAAAATCATAATATTGTCTCAAATTCTGTGATAGTCTCCATCAATGCACCAACCCACTGTTCCAGACTTGATTAAGGACTACTAACTTACTACTGACAAGACAAATGGTGAGCCCAGTCACCAGACAGCAGATACAAGACTATTTTCCTACCCATATCCGGCACATTTTTTTCCTCAGTCCTCTCTTAAAAGGCATCAAATGCAGTAAAAGAAATTGATTCGATCAATTCTCACATCCCCCCCCCTCCCACCGATATCAAACCCTACACATCCATGGGGCTTAGAAATAAAAAAAATCAATAACAACAGCAATAATACTTAGCTGTTTGAAGACTCTCTAGAATCGTATAAATTAAACTAGGTATTGTATACTTCCAGATGTATTAGTTTTCATGAACACCAAAAATCTTCTGATTAGAAACCTGTTTGGTGAGATATTTTACTTTCCTAAGGTACATCAAGTACCTAGACGATAAAGAAAAAAATATATCTTGAAGTTTTTGTCATTTAATGTCTGTAAAAAAAAATATTGTTTTTGTTATCTCTTTCACTTTTTTTATTGGCACCCGGCAACCCCCTGTCTCCTGACTGATTTTCTTGATTTACTAATAATATGATTTAAGATTTAGCTCTAGGTAAATTAGAAACTAGACAGATATTAACGAACAGGTTTCTTCGCATTTACAGGTTGAAGTTGCATTTCCCATATCACCGAAGCAATACATTTCTTGAGGGCTTGATGGCTGGTTACGTTAGGACTTTGTGGATTCCAAACCCATTAAAAAAATATAATAACTTTCTTATTTCCTCCTTATATAATACAATTCCACTAAGCGGATCCTGAGGGGCGCACTCCTAAACAAAACAAGATTTATTTATTAAATATTGAAATAAATAGTTATTTTATATCTTGGAACTAATTTCTCCTGAATGTGCGAAAGTTTGCCTAGTTATCTACAGGTGACCAACCTATTCTAACCATGGGGGGGGGGGGTTCACTTTTTCATTTTCCTAGGACCGCCACTTAACGAAAAAAGTCAACGCCCCAGGCCGGATTCAAACCGGCGCCGCCCGCTTATCTTTGACTGATAGAACTGCGCTTAACCATCTGAGCTACGGACGAAAAGATGCCGTTTAGTAATGTTACTTAATAATGGTTTGCACCTTTACTCTTAACTTAGCAAGAATAATCCACTAATTTGTTTTTGGTTTTTTTTTTGTTATCTTTGATATAATCTAGTTATTGAGTTATTTGGACCCTAAATTACTGACAAATTAAATATTTAGTTTTTGTAAATAAATAAACATTTACGACAAGGTATCATATGCGTTCACCTTTGGAGGTAACATAAAAATTGTTTTCTCTTTTCAATTTTTTTAAAAATTAATAATATTAATGAAAAAGATAAAAAGAAAATGAACCACATTAAACCCAAACATACTTTCGTTTATAATTATATACATGCATGGTACTTTGCCAAGCTAGGAGTTAATTCAGTAGGATTTCAATTTCCATCGGCTTTATCTGTAAACATTAGAAAGTTTATAAAATATATAGCCTTGTAAAGAGTTTTATTTTAATTTGACTTATTTTAATCGCGCCTCCCCCCTAAGGACTTTTTTTTAACCTGTTCTTGACTACTGCCCTTTTGAACTTTACATTCCTTATCTTAAAACTGCTTCCTCTGATAAGTCCTTAATTGATGGTACCATTTCCTTTAGAATTTTTTTATTCTTCTAATTTGCAACACTTCCTTCCTCCGCCCACCCCCAACCTCTTTGATATTCATAGTCCAGGTTTCTGGAATCCCTGAATCTATCAGTGAGAAAGGAACGAATAATGAGAAAGTACATAGGAGGTAGGAATTTACGGAGTTTGTAAAGCAGTCCCGGGTCCCAGACTCGATCAAAAGCCTGTTCTACATCGAAAAAGACTCTCACGCAGTACATTCCACGCTCTAAAGAAGACGAGACAACGTCCACCACACGATGACATTGCTGGATAGTTTATACAATTTAAATTAAACCTTTCAAACATGTTCCTGCTATTCAATTATACTTAAAATTGTTTTCATTATCTTTGATTCTTGATGTGTTAAGTATTTTTCATACAGAACAGAACCTGGTAAAATTTTATTTAAATTTGGTAGCTCAATTGCTAAGTTTTTGTTGACTTGCTAATATATTCTATAAAGGTGATTCCAGAGGTGTGAGCGATTAACGGGTTCAGGGGCTGCTTAACACTACGAACAAATAAAGATTACAACCATTAGTCACTACTTCATTCTTAGAACATTGTCATTTAACAATGCAGTTAAAGCACGTTTAACTATTTTCTGGAACTCTGTTTTCCTCTGACTAACATATACGGCAAGTACTCAAGGACATTAACCCCAATAATGACATCTTCACAGTCACGTAGGCTTACATTTTTTATAGAGTGCTTGATGTTGACACTCACCAACTGCCACTCTATTTCCTAAGATGGGTACATTTAAACAGTGCCTTTTTTACTTATTTGACTTAACTTAAACTTGCTAATTCTGATAATGGTACAATATTCACGTATTTATTTTATTTTTATTTAATACTAAATCGGGCTGGTGGGCCTCACATGGTTCATACAATAAATAAATATATAAATTAAATAAATAAATAGATACAAGTAATAATTCTTGATAAGAGAAAAAAGTAAAGTTAATAACAACATTCGTAGACTTAACAATACAAACAATTGCCTTCTAATGAGGGAAAATAAACAAGTTAATTTGAAAAAAGGACGAAGAGAAAATAAATAAAATAGAAGTTATATCAATAATAGAATTTACAACTACAGAATTTATAACAGCATGTCCTGCAGCAGTCTGGGCTTCAGTCTTCAGGTTAAGGTTGGGTTTCCCAAGTTGTAGGTCACTGCTCCTTTAACTGTCGGTAACTGGGAGTGGAACTTCATGATTCGTTTTTGATGTAGTCCCCCATTGACTTCATTTGAAATTCTAATATTCATGTAAAATTGATAAGAGTGATTTCTCGTTTGTTTAGATGGAAACGATTTCGATATTCGTGGAATCTACAGCAACCGAGGCGATTTCTCTGGGTTCGGGCAAACAGCAGTCTCAACGATCCAGACGAATGGGAACGGAATCGGACCTAATGGTCTGACGAAGAAACAAGAATTACTAGTCCGTTCTGCCATCAAGTACTGGGTCGAACGTCATAAGCACGTTGTCAAGTAAGTATAGCTTAGTTCCAAAGTTGTATATGATTACTTTAAGTTGAAATTTATTTAGGAAAAGGATCTTACTTTGCGATGCTCTTAATTCGATTAGCTGGACTCTTCAACACCATCACGAAACCACCCTAACGGAATGTAAAAAAATATTTTTATTGTGAAATATTATATTCTCTCCCAATTAAGGACAATAATAATAGCGATGAAAGAGTTATTCGTAACATTTAAATGTATGTATATATATCGATTTTTATGCAATTTTTCAACAAATTCTGGGGTCGTAGAACTTTTTAGCCGTCCAGTACGCGGATCTTGAACTAAGCTCTGCCGACCAAATTTAAACTCGCTGGTCCACTTGGCAACAGTTGAATATGAAAGCCCCCAGTGTGTTTACAAAGTACTCTATCACTACTTTAATCTCAGTGTTTTCTATTGTCACAAATCACTACGTATAAAACAACAAAGAGTCGTCACTACCACTCACAAAAGGATGTGTGATTATTGCGCGGGAACCTCGTTGCTCTCGCACTGACATCTAGTGGTGATTTCGAGAACTTTTAAAACCACCCTCGTATATATTACTTAATATCAAAGTAATTGGTATAAGAAAAAGTAAGTAATAATAATAATATCGAAATCCGGGAATTATTTTATAATATAAAACATGAAATATATTTAAAATTTAATACTTGTAGAATATTTGAGGCAATGTAAGGGAAGTACTTTTTCAAATTTATACTTTAAATTTAGAACTGCATTAACTAAAAAATACAACTCGTAAATCTGATGAATCACAGTGACATGGTATTAGTATTGGTAGGATTTTGGAGAATATACCGGTTGGTGGAAATCCAATAACATTTCTAGATTAGAAAGTCTCGGGGCCATCTTCTTTTCTGACGCCTTAGAGGATATCCAGGAATTGAATTTGGGGAGTTCACCGTGGAAGGCCTTATGTCCAGTTCTGGCCCAAATCGAGAACATATGGAACACTTAAGTCATTGTGGATGATTTTATTTCTGACAAAGTAATTAAAACCTTTCAACTAATATTCGAACATCGTTGATCTAGGCATAAAATCGTTCTAACATTATATCTTCGCAGAATATATGTTGCTGAACGTTTTCTAGGCTCTCGGGGTCCACCTGTGGTCCGCGGACCACAAGTCGAGAACCACTGTCCCGATGTATGGTGCTATGTAGACCAAATCGTTCACCGAATGGATCCGCTGTGAAAAATGAACTTTCTTCATTTTTTTAACTTGTAGAATCTATAATTTCAAAACAAGGCCAAAATGTGGCGAAGATTTAGATTTTTTAAAGTAAAAGAGGGAATACTGTATAGCTACGACCCAACAGTACTAATGTTTTTTTTTGCCAAGACTCCCATTGGAGTCCTATACAGCCTAACCATAGTTTGGGGGTCCAGGTTTTTCATTTTGTGGGACCGCCACTCAATGAAAAATGTCAGCGCCCCAGGCCGGATTTGAACTGGCATGGCCAATAGCATCAAATTAGCAAGACTGAGTCCTTACCACTGAGCTACTGGCGGCTCTGCTAATGGTTCTAATAGTATTTGTAATAGTTAATCTACTAAAAGTCGAGTTCGTAACATTTATGCTAAATCTTTTTGGAACGTATTGGGGTACCAAGTTCTAGATGAATAGACTATAGCGTGTCCAAGAAATAAATCTCTATGACGTTCTCTTCAAAACGTCAGACAGGTCTTTATTATGTTACCGGATATTCCAATAGATGTATTGACCCCAACTACTGAAGATATTACAGCACTAAGGAATTGTAAATGGGCATACAAGATTCGTCAAAATTAGTCAACCCTAGATTCAATGGAAATAGGCTAATATAATTCAAATAAAAAAAATAAATTAAAAAGGCCTGATTTGTATCGAAATCAGCAGTGTCGGTGTACAAAGCTGCTGGCGACACCCTCTTTAATTATTAATTAATAAACCTATATGAAAACTTTAGTAGGTATTAATAAGAGAGTGTGCCAAGAACTCTCAAATTCAGCCGGTTCGTTCTTCTAAGTTGATTCACAATCTCAGTATGACATTTCAACGGGTTCACAAATATATAATACAACTTCAGCTCAAGATTAGAACTTATCTAAGATATGATTTAAAGCATGCGATTGGTATTAGTGAAACTAAACAAAATTATTTATTTATTTGATTTGTATGAAACCAATTAATGACGTACTTACAGGTTCGTGTCGAGCATTGGTGATGCCTACGGTTCCGCGCTATTGCTCCACATGTTAACCAGTACTGTCACCCTAACGCTGCTTGCATACCAGGCCACCAAGGTATGTCATGAAATTTATACTGGCTAATATATCATATAAACTGAAATTAACTTAATTTTTAGCCTATAAGGAAATTAAAATTTTTTTATTCATATCGATTAATCTGTTGCAATAGATTGAAGGCGTCGATGTGTACGCTTCCACTGTAATTGGTTACTTGCTTTACACCCTCGGTCAAGTTTTCGTCTTTTGTATTCATGGCAACGAGCTTATAGAAGAGGTGAGATGAATTTACATTTTAAAAATAAATTGAGTGCTTATTCTATAATTGCATAGCAAAATGTTTTCATTTATTTTATTCCACAATTTCAGAGTCAAATGTGCCTTTTATTATTATAGAACAGGTTAATTGTTATATAAAATGTATAACATCTTACATTTTTTTTTTAAAAGCTTTCTTTTTCAGATTAGATTAAAGAAACTATCAAGGGAGTGTAGTAAAACGTAGTATAAGTCGGAATTTTAAAATTTTCATTAAACTATTTCGACCATTTTCTGACTTCATGTATTTAACGCCCTCCCAAGGTATAATTTATAAGAAAAGTATACTATTTATGCTACCATTAAAAAATATCGATAATTTTTAATAACCTCCATTCAGGGTTTAGAAGAACGTTTAATATCATTCATACAAGTAGATTGTTTATTATAGGCTAAATTCCCTATCGACTGAAAATATATAATGTAAGAGTATTGATTTTAAATTTTTAACATACAATTTTACTAGACCAAAGGTTGAGCAAGGAGGTGATCTGGTCAGTATCACGCTCGACTGACACATTTTTACCCAATCAAGGGATCAAATCACCAACGGATCTTTTTCAAACTAGCATAAATACTACTCAGTTTATCATGTTATATTATAACCCGCACAAAACAGAGCTTTTGAAGTACTTCGCCTTGTAAAAAAGTTATGTATTTTAAAAATATATTTATGAACGAAAAGATTCCCACCATACAAATGTGGAAATAATACAAATATATTGAATGAAAGTAGATTAAGGGTAAAAATCCATTACATTTTATAAACCTAAATATTATTATATAATTTAATTTAAAAAAAAATATTATCATAAAAATTATAAAACGTTAGCAATAAAAACGATTATTATTCTTAAAAAATTATACATTGTATGAAAATAAGTGTAAAGAAATAATTATGCTTTGGGTTAACTTCAAGTTGAGGAAATTCTATGAATGTGCTTATCTGTTTTAACCCATTTCCCACCGTTTTATAGTATTTATTATTATTATTATTTACATGACAAAAACAAAATTAATATATAATATACAGGGTATCCCGAAAATGTTTATTAATATTTGACGGGTTTAAATTATACTTCAAAAATAACAAAAAAGTCCAAATAATAATTCGTCTGATCCTCTTCAGAAAAGTAGAAAGTTGATATTTGGTTTATTTTTTAATAAAATAATTACTTTTTTTAATATGAAACAATATGCAAAAAAATATTTATATTCGTTAATTCTAAATTGCAGTATTGTAAAATAGATACAATTTTCTTGAATAACAACCAATAATCATCTTTGTTCAAGCCTATTTGAAGAGAGCTTTCAATTGATAAATAAATAAAAGTTTAGTTTTTCGTAAAATCGTGAATTTTTTTCACTATTTTTACTATCCAAATGTTGGGCAATAGTTCTCTCACTTTTTTTTTATTGATAGATTTATTTATTGATAGATATTACAATCTGCCACACAGTTGTGGGGAATAGGTAATAGTGATGAATGATCTCATACATACTAAAATAAAAATAATAAAAAAAATAAATAAATAAAAATTAATAA
>NW_027107551.1:722420-738157 GCF_000696795.3 Halyomorpha halys | reverse complement strand
AAATAAAAAAATAATAAAAAAAACTCTCTTAAAATATTCTCTCACTTTTAGAAAATTTTCTTGTATAACAAGCTTAAACTCTATAGTAATTAAGTTTAATTTTATAACCGAATAAGATTAAATTAAAGACATTTCTTATTTATGAAAAATACGTTAAATGAAATATTTAACGCTGGTAAAATAAATGAAATGCTCTTTAAAAAAATTATAAAAATCAATTTTTTTTTTGTAGTTCATTATCATGAAAATCGAGCAGTGAACAGTATAAAAAAACTTTCTTGTGATTCCAGCAATAATTTATATTACATTACCGGCAATATTAAGTATTTTTTAAAAATTTAAATCAATTTGTATGTGATTATTTAAATCAATTTGTATTTGGTAATGAAATAAAAATTATAGCTAAAATTGGTACAATAGTATACATATAAGTACAGTAATATCTATAATAATAAAGTTCGATTATAAAAAAAATAAAAGAAATTGTGATATATTGTAATTGTTGGGGTGACAACCCCGAAACGTTATCGTTTATTAATAATTTAAAATAAATAGTTGAAACAAGGAAGAGTATTTTTCATTCATAAGTTCTAATTAGATTTGAAACTCTTCCAGTTGAAGATATAACTTTTATTAAATAATCTTTTTTTTTATTATAAAATTTGACAATTAGTACCTAGAGGAAAATAAGTGATAAAAGTGATCCCAGAAAAAAGTCCCTTTTTTTATTCATTTTTTTCAAGATGGAGGATATAGATAAAAAGTATAAAATCTTGCATTTAGTGTAAAATCCCGGTCGAAAAAAAATGTCATTAATTTCACCACAATTTTTTGAAAACTATATATAGTTACTATTTAAAATTTCTGAGTCTGTCAACTATAGTTAGGAGTAATAAAAAATGGCGGCTGTTTCAATCCTTGAAAAAATAAATTTTTCATTTGGAGCTCCGTATCTTTACAATTACCTGCAAAACTCGTAAATCTAAAAGAACTTCGTGTAAAGTAGAATAAATGTGATAAAATATGAGCCCTAAAAGAGCTGTTCATGCATAATAGTTTCCGAGATACAATTTTCTAAAAAGCAACATTTAATAACGAAAAATCAGTGTTTCAATATTTATTTTGAGAAATCTATTTCTCAGAAATCATTATACGTGCAGATGTCTACCAGCACCCAAATAAAACCTAGTTGAATGTACTATAATGTAGTTTATGACGTTCTTCTTCGTAGGAGTAGTAGTTTTTTTATGATATTTGCACATGATAATGAATTTCACATATTAGAAGTTGTTTACAAAAATGTTTGATTTATAAAAAAATATTTCTCAGGAATCGTTACACGCACTTATTTCTGCCAAAACTCAAATCTAAGCTAGTAGAATGTACTATACAGTAGTTTATAACGTTTATCTTCCTAGGTGTAGTAGTTCTTGTAATATTTGACAAAATAAATCATCAAAATATTGATTTTTAGTTGTTCGGAAAAAAATTATTCTCTATGAAAACTACATCTCAGGAACAATTGGACGTACAGATTTCTACTGACACTGAAATTAAAGCTAGTTCAATGTTCTATTAAGGTAGTTCATGACATTTATCTTCGTTGTTGTTTTCGTGAGATTGTCATTATATCTAAGAAGATTAATGTTATAATCTATTTTATATTACATTAAACCAGCTTTGATTTGAGTGCTGGCAGGCATCTGCACATCTAAGGGTTCTTGAGATATAGTTTTTCATAAATCAAAATTTTTTTCCGAACAACTAGAAATAAATATTTTGTAAATTTATTTTGAAAAATGTCACGAAAACTACTTCTCCTACGAAGATAAACGTCATAAAATATTTTATATCATATTAGCGTTAATTTGAGTGGAAATAGACGTCTGTACGTCTAGTGATTCCTGAGATATAGATTTGCCAAAATAAATTCACTAAAGGTTTTTCAGTACATTTTTAATAAAATGTTGCTTTTTAAATACTGTATCTCAGGAACTGTAGAAAGACTCATATTTTAGCAAATTTATTCTACTCTAAATGATGTTTTATTAGTTTTTCTAGTGTTGAAGGTTAAAACTTGATATTGAGCTCTAAAATAAACAATTATTTATTTTTAACGCATTGCAACAGTCGCAATTTTTTATTCCCTATTAGTATGATTAGCAGAATCATCAATTTCAAATAGTAACTATACTTAGTTTTCATTAAAGTAATATAAAATTGAGTCTTTTTTTCCTCCTCTTGGGCCTTTGGACTAAGTGTAAGTTAGTTACGTTCGAGTTGCCCCTTCAGTTGTTGTTGATACAGGGTTGGCATTGCTGAGCAAAAGAGCGGGTCTGTTGCCTTAAGAAATGAAGGGGCAAATAGGTTAAACCTTAAGAATAAACAGACACAAGTATAATTCTTCATGTAAACTACAAAATTTGGACAGTCTGTAAAAGAAAAGCATGGTTATTGGTGTTAGAGGAATTCAGTAATTCTGCTGGTAGCATCCCCTAATAATAATTCTAAAAAATATATATTTCAAATAATTTGGCATTATCTTAAATATATGTGGTCGTTTTTACTTCTTTTTTAAATCTCTTTTGAAGCTCTAATAATCTAATAACATAAAGAGGAGAAATATTTTATGAAGAAATATTGATGATACATACTCAGCTCCAAGGAATGATTTTTTTTTTTATGTTCTTAATCTTTTGTTCCGTTCTTGTTGGCTAATAAAGTATTTTCGTTAGTTGTGGTATTTTTACTGTAACTTTTTCGAAATTAGTCTCTAATGTCTTGTCCTTCCAAGGCACCTTGTTTCTTGTTGCTCACTCCAGTTTGCGAGAGAAGTAGCTACGGATGGTAAATATATGAAGATAATAATTTGTGTTAGCCATCCTTTATTCTCTTTCAAAAACGTAATTTCCTAAAAAAACAAAAACAAAAAAAAAAAATATCAATTTTCTCTTTTTCAAAAACAGGAAATAGAGTTGTACCTACATATGGTTAAAAAAATGTCATATGAAGAAAATAATTAGTACTAACCATTCCTAATTCTGTTAAAAAAGAGAAAAGAAATTTAATTGCGTAATCTATATTGCGATGTTATTATAATCTACTCATACTCATTAACAGAATTGAGAAAAAATCAGCTATAGTTGAAGCAAATAGCTAAATTTGGCATGGATACGATATTTATTTATTCATAAATAAGACGTTTCCATGGCAATTTTAGATATTGCTTTCAACCATTGCTAATTTTTCCCATTTCTGCTCATTAATATCACCCACCGTGGAAAAATTATTTGCTAAAAAACAAGGAATGTAACTTTTAGTACAATGCCGATGGACCTTTAATTTATCTAGAATGCCATACTTACCGAAGCACAAAAGCAATTTTTTTTTAATTTTTATTAAAAATTAGTGACTGGAGAGAAATACTTTATTCGGTAATGCTGCCCAAACACGTCGGATTGCTTGGGCACACTGCTTACTTTTCAATTCATGATTGCATATATATATATATATATATATATATATACAACATATGTTAATCAAAGATAAAGATACAATTTTTTTTTCTACTTTTTCTTTTTTCAAACAATAATAAACTATATCCTAAATACAATATACCTCAAATATTATATATGTTTTTAACGATTTTATTTTATTTTTTTATCCCATCTTCTTCTTCTCACAAAAAGTTATATATTTTCCTTATCCATTTTTTCCTCAACCCTATCCACGGTGTTCTCTCTATACGTCCTTTCTCCAGTGATCCACAACACAAGTTCAATCCGTTACACAAATGCAATGTACATTAAATGAAATTACAAATAAATAGACATATATAAATAAATAAAAAAATTGCAATAGCAGAAGACAAATTAATAAATAAGTTAAATTAATAAATAAAAAAGCAAATAAATAAGTTTGCAATAAGTAATAAATAAATAGGTTAAAAAAGCTAAAAAAAAATCAAAACAGATGAATAATGTCAATGTTCTCTGAGCTAATACCCATAAAAGTGCTGATGTATCGGACCCAGGGAGTCCGAAATAAAATTTTCCATCTAGATCGCTAAATCTCCAATGCTAACATCTAGTTCCTTCAAGGAGTTTCTTGTTCTATCAGGTATTGCTCCATGAGATCCAAATCAGAGGCCTCTCACGGTGAACTCTATTTCCGAAGGTCTCATGGAATTTTTCTTTAAGGAAAGGTATGCTTCTACTGTATATTTCCTTCTTTCTCTTTCCACTAAACCCACTCGGTCAAGGTCATTTTATTCAAATCTCACTTTTCAAACCAGAGTTGATAGAATTCTGTATGATTCAGACTAGTTAAAAATATGCTAAAAATATCATTTTATTAAAAAAAAACTATGTGTAAAAATCAAATTATATCCGCTGGTACAACAGTTTCCTATAGAGTTTTTTTAGGAAATATTGACTGTCTCTAGAATCTCTTGGATAGTTGCTCACGATTGGTTTTGATATTGGGCAATTAAATCGGTAATTATTTGTATTATATTTACCATTTTCTACAAGTAGGTTATCCGTTGAAACTTTTTTTTAAATAACCCAAAACCTCTTTTGCGTTCCTTCATTATTAAAGAACTATTGTTACAACCGTCAAATTTTTTTTCAATCAATTAATTTGTCGATCGTTTCATGTCTACTAAATCATTTTTCTTTAATCTGACTGCTTTCCTATGTTCACTATTCCATCAATAATAAGTATAAAAGGAACAAAAAAAGATTTGCATTATAATTTCATGATTTTTTACATCGTAATTTATGAATCATAAAGAATAGCTATTAGAAAAAACAGTGGTTGAACCAATTGAATTAAATTTAAGTCAGTCAATTAGCTTGAGGATTTAGAGTTGTCTTTAATCTAGAAGATTGGCCAGGTATTGTCTATCCCAGATTTATTTCTTAATCTGGATCTTTCTACTTTAGTTTAATTAATAGTAAGGAAGATGAAGACCTTTTTTAATAAACAGATTTATACCTAACTGGATTAGTGGTGTTAAAATTATAAAAATAGAAAACATGAAGTAGATTCACTGTATTGAAACAGCGAACAAACTAAAAAAAACTTTCAGAATGCGACAAAAATTGACGATCAATTTAATATTTCTGTAAAATTTCTTTCAATTTTAAATTATAGAACAAATAATATGATTAACTACAGTTTTTTTTTAAGTCCGTGCTCTCTATGAGCTTATATCTTTTATACATCATTTGAAAAAAAAAACTAAAAATTTGATCTTATAGCTTTACCCAAACAGTTTTCACATTTGTTTGGTAGCTAATCTCCAGGCAACCAACTCTATCTTCATAACTTTTTTACAACAGAATAAAACTTTCACCAGTTTCGATCGTTGATTCCCTTAAAACTTCTTCATATGTTGACATAACTATTTTATGATTGAGGTTGTAGCTCACCCTTACAAACTTTCCTACCTTTAAGTTTTATCATGAGAGTACAAAACAAAACCCATCAAGGTCGAGTCAGTTTCCAATATGTAATTCATGATGAAATTGTTTTTCAGTTCATAATGAATTTATGAAGCAATCTGGACTGTAAAAAGTCCAATATATTCCTAAATATTTTTCCTAACACTCATAAGCCAGTTACGATTTCCACATTTAGCATGACAAATGAAGCTAAGATAGCCAGAAATAAAGTTAAAGAATTTATATTATATAGTATGTATATTATATTTATGTATATAGTTCACCGTATGACTTAAAATATGAAGAAGATGGTCAGGGTTGCGGTCCAAAAAGAACAAATATTTTTTAACTTTAATGTCCGACGTTTCGCTCCACTTTGCAGGGAACTAAGAGCATTAAAAAAATAAGATACAAAAAGGTAAATTAAGGTAGGATAAATATAATGTAAAAAATAAGTGATAAGAAAATTATATATAAATAAAAGGAAGGAAGACATAAAATAGTATAAATATAAAATAAAATTGAATAAACAATGATAAGAATAAAAAATTACGTAACGATGGTAAGAATACAAAATCAAAAAATTACGTAAAATGTACGGTTAAAAAAGTACAGGAGACGCATATAAAACGAAAAATAAAACAACAGAAAAGTAGGTGTGAGATCAAAAAATTTAAACACACTAACAAACGGAAAATGAAGAAGTTGGAATTAAATAAAGGTCGGGAAAGAATAAATATAAATCAAATTGATAATGATGATTTTTTTTAAATACTTTTTATTTATTGATAGATATCACAATCTTCCACACAGTTGTGGGTATAGATAATAGTGATGAATGATCACATTCATACTAAAATATAATAAAATAAGAATAAAAATAAATAAATTAATGAAAAAAAAATCTCTCTTAAAATATATACAAACAGTAGGATAAAAAAAATTAACATAATCAAACTATGTGGATGAAAAATAAAATAAAATAACATAATGATAAAATAATATAAATGATGATATTAAATGACAATAAATGAGCAAATAACAAATCAGGACCACCTACCTGTTCAAAGCGAAAGGTTAAACAGACAGAGAATAAATCGGAAGCGTGGAGGGGAGGGGAAGTGGCCAGCCGTTTAACGGTTATATGTATATTTCAAATACGTCGCGTATACAGGAAATAGTCATAAAAATATGACGAAAAATGAAAAATAATATATACAGAAATATGATAATAATAATAACTACAATAATTTTCTAATTTAGGAATAACTAAGTAAAAATAGAATGATACATACCGTAACTAATAATATATACTGAAGAAAATATAGTAGGATAGTAAATACAATATAGGATATAATAACAATGATTGTAAAAGAAGTAAATAAATAATAAGTAAAAGTAAATAAAGAATATTTAAAAAAAAATTACTACTACTAATACTATTCGTTCTTTTTTGACCCCAACCCTGACCATCTTCTTTATATACTAAAGAATTTATTTTTGTTTTATGTTGTGGAATTATAGCGAGGGCGTGTTTCATTAAAACGATTTTGTTTATTTATTTTTAAAAATTTGTTATTTAAAACGAAATGCTTTTTTAATGTATGTTTAACTATCAAATCAAACTGAATTTCTAAAATATATTTTTTTTCACGGAACGGCCATAGAGACCACGCGAATATCATTACTTTTAGCTTTTCCAATAAAATCGAGTTTTTCCGATTTTTCTCAAAGAATTAAGCTGTTTCCTACTGGCTCCCTCACAGACTAGCAAGAATATTTTTCAATTAAAGAATAAAGTGAACATTATGATCAATTTGACCAACTATTATTTGGTTAATAGCAGTGCTCACAAATTTACTTAAGAACAACCTTGGTTTACAAACCCACCAACAGTTGAGTATTTGAAATGCACTCAAAATATAATGTAATAATTAATCATATATAGTAACACATTTATTTATAGACATTCAATTATCCAGCTGTAGTTTTATTGAAAAAAAATGGATAAAAATTCCATATTTTACAATAAAGACTATTTAAAAACAACCTTAGATCAAAACTTTATTGGTTTTTAGAAACTAACAAGAACAGAAAAAATGCCGCCTATTTTAAGTATTTAATTTTTGAGTATTTTAACTTACTCAAAACACTTCATTTTGCGAACTTTTCAAATTAAAATATTTCGACAGAGGCTCGAGTTTTGTTATTTGGAGTTTTGAGGGTATTAATAGTAATTAAGTAGTACAAAAATAAAACGTGTATTTTTATATGTCTGTCACGTTATAAGATATTGTCGGTGCGAAAAGTTTCAACAAATTCAAAAAGAGTATATTTTGAACTTTAACTGGTCTGGAAATTTTTTTTGGATGTTAAACCAAATGTTTTACAAAGTTAAGGGTAATTTCAAAATTTCGGTTCAACATCGATTATCATATTTTACGATTTAAAAAATCTTATTTTAAAAAGAAAATAAATTATCTCTTAGATACCTCTTGAACACCTGTGAAGTGAGGACTTGATAATAATTATTAGCGATCATTGAGATGAGGGTTAAAAAAAAAAATTGATCATACAACATCCATTTAGTGGACTCAGCTAAGGTTATAGCAACTTTTTTGTCATTTTCGAAAAAAAATAAAAATTGAGAACTGAATGTTAAAAAAAATTTGAACAAAACATTTATATTTTTATATTGCTCTAAAAATACATATTTAAGGTTCTTGGGGGGGGAGGGGGTAGAAATAACGAATATTATTTTTCCTGTCAATAGTACACTAGTTTAACGAAAAATAACCAAGTCAGAAACATATGCCCCAAGAAAAAACGGGTGTTTTTGGTTGTTTTTTTCCGAATCAAGCCAGTTCTTTTTTCTCTTTTAGTTATTCATTATTTGTTTAAATATTTTGTAATTATTCCTTATTTACTACTGCCAACAATGAGAACTAACTATTTTTTCATAATTATGAGAGATAGTTGACCGTGGATGACTTATACGAGGAGAAGATGGTTGGGGGTGCGGTGAAAACAAAACTCAACAAAAATGTAACTTATTTAATCGTGTCAACGTTTCGGCTAGAGTTTCTAGCCTTCATCAGGGCTAAGAACATAACAAGATAACAACCAATGAATATAGGAAATATAAAATAAAATAAAAAAAGAATGACATAAAGTGAATAATTTTACAGAATGTAATTAATAAAATGAAGTGACGAGGGAAGTGGAAAATAAGATGTATATATAGGTAATTGAATAAGTAGGTAAAATAACATAATTAAGGAAATAAAATACAAATAAAGTTATAGAATGCAAAGAAGTATGAATATATTAGTTATTAATAATTAAAAGATTAAAATATGGAATGAAATATAAATAATGAATAAATAAATAATTATTTTTTCTAATAAAAAAAAAGTAAAGGTCCTTTAATGCTTTGCTAAACTCTTACCATGAGGGTAAGTTTGAGCCGTTATTGAGAAAATGTAAAAAATCGATTCTGTAAAGTTGCACTTCAGGTCAGTCGATTTTATCGAAAAGGTTGCTGTCACGTCCCACGTTCCTGTCTTAAATATATGTAATTTCAGTTTCGTACCACTATTCGTTTTTTGAGCTAAGCTGACCACATATAAACATATTTTCGCATTATTTCTATAAATAATAATTTCTGGGATATTAAAAAACCCTTAGACGTTTCGGAGCTATGTTCATTTTCAAATCGATTGTAATTGTTTACAATTTTTCTAATATTTAATAATTCCGTTACCTCCCCTTTCCAGAATTATACACTTAATAATAATACGTTTTCCTAAGGGTTATAATTTTTATATAAATTAGTTAGTTGTACTGTTACAACTAAAATTCCAAAGGACTTATTCGTTAAACTATATACTTATTTTCACCCTGAAGAACGTTTCAGGCTCTTTTACCCACTATCCAGTTGTACAAATAGAAATATTACTAATCAACATTTAAAAATTCACATATTGTTATAATCAATAAAGTTGCTATTGCACCTTAATAATTTTTGTTGACACATTTAGACACCATAATTAATATTAAAATACATCATTTCATTAAATGGCATTATAATAATATGTTGATTACAAGTATTCCTATTTGTAGAACTGGATAATGGATAAAAGAGCCCGAAACGTTGTTCAGGCGTAAAATAGGAATAAAGAAGAGAAAAAGGGTGAAAATTAATTTTCCTCAAAATAAATATAATGAAGTTTAACTTATACATAATAATTAATATGCAATTATAACAACCCTTACAGCTTCAACCAGAATTATAACTCTCAGAAAAACATATGATTTTAATAATTATTATATCTACATTTAAATCACATTTCATTACTTAAAAAAAAAAATACATTTTGAAACGAAACATATAACAACAATTAACAGTTTGAAGAACTAGCAGTTTACAAACAAGGACGACAAATCTTACTTCTTCAAACTGTTAATTGTTGTTATATGTTTCGTTTCAAAATGTATTTTTTTTTTTAAGTAATGAAATGTGATTTAAATGTAGATATAATAATCATTAAAATTGTATGTTTTTCTGAGAGTTATAATTCTGGTTGAAGCTGTAAGGGTTGTTATAATTGCATATTAATTATTATGTATAAGTTAAAATTCATTATATTTATTTTGAGGAAAATTAATTTTCACGCTTTTTCTCTTCTTTATTCCTATTTTACGCCTGAACAACGTTTCGGGCTCTTTTATCTTTTATAAACTGCTAGCTGACTACGTGCAAAATCGTATCTTTAGCTAACATTTAATGCAAGAGCCCAAGAGGAGAAAAGTTATTTAACCCCAATTTTTGATTAATTAAGTAAAAACTGTGTATTAAGTATAAAATTATAATTAAGTTTAAAACTAGAAATAGATGATTCTACTAATCATACTTAAGAGGAATGAATAGTGTATGCAGAATTACGAAACTCATGTTGCCATTATCCCATTACCTGGAACTATATCACAAAATTAAAAAAATGATAAAAACCTAGGAAAAATGGCACTGTTGAAAGTCGTGCTCATTTAACAACTTTGTAATGAGATTGTTTCGAAAAAATTATAACACAAATAGTGGTAGAATATACATATTAACTAAAAAAAAAAAGTCAATTTATGTATTTAATTAATCCTAAGAACATTAGATGTTTTTATTCGTTCCATTCATTTTTCAATTACATAATTATTTTTTACATGTATTATTTTGATTATTTTTTGTTTAGTTAGGGATGTATTTAGGAGTGTACCCTCACATTATCATTTATTTAAATAAAAATAAAAAATGTCATAATTATCATGTATGGCCTACTTAAAAATTTCAATAAACAACAAACGTACGTCAAGTAATAAAAAAAAAAAAAGGCATCCGCTACTATTTATGGATTAGTTCTCGCGTCAATGTTGTTCCAAAGAAGTGACGTAAACATGATGCTCATTCTGTTGAATGAAATTTGGTTATACTCTATCCTGGAAAAATATAATTAGTTAATTTATTTAAAATGAAACTTGTTGTTTTACAGAGTTCATCAGTGATGGAAGCGGCATACAGTTGCCACTGGTATGACGGATCCGAGGAGGCCAAGACGTTTGTACAGATTGTCTGCCAGCAGTGCCAGAAGTCGTTGACAGTATCAGGAGCGAAATTCTTCACTGTTTCACTCGATCTCTTCGCATCAGTAAGACCACTCATTCAATTTTTTCTCATTCATTAAGCTCATTATTTAAAAAATAGGAATGTAATCGAGAATTCATTGGGTTAACTTGAGATTTTATAGTTCAACTGTAAAATTTTATTAATAAAAAAAATAAATTACCGAATTAGCTTCACGGAATAGAGAGAATTGGGTTTGAATGCTGTACGAAATGTTAAGCATATTGATAATTATTATATCGAAATTGAAATCAAATTTCATTATTGAAAAAAAAAACAAACGAAAAATCCATTTTGAAAAAGAAACTTATAACAACAATTAACAGTTTGAAGAGTAAGATTTGTCGTCCTTTATGAACTGCTAGCAGACTACGAGCGAAACCGTATCCTTAGCTAACATACTAGTGCAAGAGCCCAAGAGGAGAAAAATTAAGTCATTTAACCCCATTTTTTGATTAATTAAGTGAAAACTATATATTAAGTATAAAATTATAATTAAGTATAAAACTAGAAATTGATGATTCTATTAACCATACTTAGGAGAAATGAAAAATGGGAATGTTAAAATATGAGCCTTAATAGAGCTGTTTATATCCAATAGTTCTCAAGATACAGTTCTTTAAAAAGCAACATTTCATGAAATATATACTGGAAAATCCGTAGTTAGTGAATTTTATAAAGGTAGGAAGAATCACCTTAAAAATTAAAAAAAAATAAATTACCGAATCAGCTTCACGGAATAGAGAGAGTTGGGTATGAATGTTGTACGAAATGTTAAGCGAATTGACATCAACGCGCATTCAAGAGAAGTTAGGTAACATACGGTTGGTAACATCATGACAGAACGTGTCTACGCGTATAAATCTTTAACGAAGGAACAAAGGAATGGAACGGGGTATGTTCGTGTCGTGTGAAATGACCAGTGGGAAAATCGTTTTCCTTTACAAAGGTTATTTGATGAGGTATTTAGTTCTCTTGGGCACTTTTATATTTTATTCTTTCTACAAAAGTTGTTTTACGTTTTATCAATTACAGGAGCTATGCAATATTCATGTTCATGAGTTATTGCGTAGAATATACAAAATTAAGGAAACATATTAAATTATGCGAACTAATCAGATCGATAAAGTAATTAGAAATCTAAATTCTAACAACACGAAACCGAGACTGAATACTTTAGTTGTAATTTTCGAATAACTACCTAATAATAATTTTTGAAACATTTTATGGGGTTTTACTTTATTTATTCAAGTTATTATGATGTAATTTTTATAAAATTGATTAAAATATTTTTAAAAACACCAGTGTTCCTCAAGGTAGTATCTTCGGTCCCATCCTCTACATCATGTACACAACTGGCATCCCAAGCAATCCTAACACTATCCTCGCCACGTATGCCGATGACATATGTGTTCTCAAAGTTAATAATAACCCTTTAATTGCATCCCATGTCACAACCCTCGAAGAACGGTGTCGTAATGAGAGGATTAAAATAAATCCTATCAAATCACCTTTACCCTTCATCGTAAACCGACCAAATTCCCTGGTGTATCTTTTAATAATGTTGCTCTTACCCTTCTTAGACAGATCCGCTACCTTGGACTGCAACTGGAAAAACGACTAACCTGGAATCCTCACACAAGACTGAAAAGACAGGAAGCTGCACGTCGATTCCGACTATTACAGCACTTACTAGACAAACTTAGATAGTTTAGACAAATTCCAATCCATTACAAAACAAATGATCTACATGACAGTAATAAGACCAATCTGGACATACAGATGAGCTTTGGGGCTCCACTAAACCATTGAATTCCTCTCGTATCCAATCCTTACAATCCAAAATCTTTTGTAAACCTCTCAATGCTCCTTACTTTATAACAAATAAAATCATCCATAAAGACCTTAATGCTCCATATGTGCCCGAGCTAGCCCGAACCAGATATCAATCCTTCCTTTATAAGCTTACTGACCACCCAAACTAATTAGTTTCTAACCTTGCTTCCTCTGCCATTTCTGAGAATCCTCCGAAGCGCCTGAAAAGAAGATGGCCTCGAGATATTCTAATGTAGAAATATTATTAGAGTGCTACCAATGGGTAGTTTCTTTACATGCCTGTATCTATATGATTTTAGATCAAATTTACTGGATGTACTTTTTTTTGGAAATAAAGTTGTAAATATCATTAAATAAATAAAAATTAAAAAAAAAAAACACCGGGGCTTATGTATTATTATGGTGTGTTACTTTAATATTTCATATTAACTTACTGCATATTTTATAAATTACTTCTCAGTTATATCTTCTCCAATATCAATGAATTTTAAATCGGAATTTTAAAGAGAAGTGTAATCACATTAATTATTAACCTATATCGACCATCTTATAATTTATGTGACAAGGTCGCTGAATCTCTGATTATAGTCTTTATTGATAAATTAAAAAATTATTGAATAGCATTGGGCCATTTTCATAAAACGTAACGCATTGAGATAGAATTCCTATAAATATAAAAGTACTCCAATTAATCTGAAAAAAAAAATGAAAATACACTCTAGAAGAATTTAATTGAAATTCAACGCCTATCTAGACAATAACTATATTATTTATGAAGAAAATAAATAAAAATGAAGCAACGATAGGGTCATGTTTCTGTCCTATATTTCTCTGAATAGGTAGTATGGTACAAACTATAACACAAATTACAATTTTAAAAATATACAGTGACAAAATATATTTTTGTAAAACTTGGAACAAGCCAAAAATTTTTAAATTTCAAATCAAGGATTATCATCATCTCATGTCCGTGTCCTTGAATTTACTGAAGAGGACAGGTTCGTAATGGACAGGACCGTGACGAAACACTGAATTATCTAAACTTTTTTTTAAATTGGAATATTTGAAGAAGTATCAAGTTTGAGGCAGGTTGTTTGGGTATTCACGTTTCAACCAATATTCATCTTTGATCAAACCCTCCATGTTAAATGAATCGAGAGGTAAGACTGTTTTGGCGAACTAAGAAAAAAATGGAAAAAAAGGCAAGACTACAAAAATACAGCTTTGAAAAACTTCAGAAAGAAAAAAAATGGACAGAACCGTGATGCTGTGGACACTCATATTTTTATCTTAACGGCTTGTTCCGGGACAGCCAGTGAACACTTTAACATTTTTGCAATATATGTTTATGAAACCAATGTAAAAAAAATAAATTATTTTTTTATCAATATATTTTTATATTTCATTTTTAGTGGTGTATATTTCATTACTGCGTGCATTTAGTATCGTTATCATCATTATATTATCTGTTTTTAAATATAAGAATAATTGTACACCTGATAATAATAACTTATTATGTTACAATTTCTCACTCCAAAAAAATGTCTATAGTGGGTCTGAATCTAATATGGGAATATATAATTGTAGATGCGGCACGCAGAGTTATTATGCATTTCCAAAGTGGTCCTCAAGATCCTTTGGATTTGCCCCTCCTATCTTATCCTATCCGTTCTAATAATGAGGAGTATCATTTTTGGAATATACCGAGGTAATCTGATTTATACTAGAAGAACTGGCTTTGTAAAAGGCCTTCGACAATTCTATAAGTAGGAGATGTTCTGGACAGGACAGAACCATTAAATATTTAACGAATTACCTATAAAAAATGTCTAGGAAAACCTAACTTCTAGAGACTGTTTTTAATACTATTTAAAAAATTTCCTAGTTCTAAGACCATAAATCATGTTATTATGGTAACGGTCAATGTATTGAAAATATAATTAAATATGTATTAAAACCTTATTATAATTTAATTAATTGATTAATATACATTATTTGTTGTCAATACTTACATCTTTGTTTCAGGTTCTTGGTGCCGTTGTGACATACTTCATGGTGTTGGTACAACTCAAGTAAAAGTTTTGTAAAAAGAGCTTTTCTTCATTTGTTTTATTCAATATTTGTTGATTTTTTCTCTTGTTAATAATAATTGACCACATTGTTTTATAGGAGAAAACAAGCGTGTCTTATCTTTAACGGGTGTTATGTAAGGGGAAACAATGTGTAAACGTTATATTCAGGGGGGGGGATACAAAAGAGGCTTAGGCACATTTTGTTGTTTGTTTATTGTATTATATTTGATTCAAGTACCTGAGCAAAACTTGCTATTCTTCAGCTAATGGCAAAATATTGAAACGTCTTGCAGTACATATTTTGCTACAGTTCAATTTTATTATTATTTTATTATAATTTTTAATTTTTTTGATTATACTACAATTTTATCTTCTAGCACATTTACACTTAAACGACATTACATGAAATGTTCCCTCTTACTCAACAACGTCTCCTAAGAATATAATATCTCCTAAGATAATTACTGATCTATTTCCATTTAATCCAGTTTAGAAAAATTGTAATAAAATATAATAAATTCAAAGATCTCATATGTGGCAATAGTATATTTTAAAAAATGAAATCATTTAAATAATAAAAATTAATATTTAATACAATTTTTTGAAGTATCTATTAGATGCAAGAATGGAATAAAATTCATCAAGCAAACTGTTTAAATAATAAATGTGTTCAGATATGAACAATAAAAAAACAAAACCATTACAAATTAT
>NW_027107551.1:717666-722300 GCF_000696795.3 Halyomorpha halys | reverse complement strand
TTTATTTTAATAATTAAAATTATAAAATACTAGGCCTATAATATAATCCATTTATGGGGTATATAGGGTTTGGCTTATTTAGAAGAAAATACAAATATTCGAAACTATGAAGCTGCTTTAATCACTTTATTTTTTTACTTAAAAAAACACTAGAAATATTGAATTTATGAATTATTGAATTATAAATTATATTTTTATTCAATCGTTGTTTTTTCAACATTAAAAATTATGAAGGATAGCCGACCAAATTCGGCATGTAAAAGCCAAAATTAAAAAAAAAAAAACGTAAAAAGTACAAAATTTAAAAACCATTAATTTTTTTCATATTTCGCTAAAGTTATCCTTCCACATTGACTTCCATGGGGTGCCAATCTTCGTGTTAGGGAGGCCCCGTAGAGTCATTCAGTTTCGGAAATCTTGTCACATCATGTTTCGTAAACTAATGAAATTCAGAAGAAAATTGAAAAATATTAAGATGCGTATACACTTATAAATTGTTTTAACATGGAACTTTCAGCAAGCCGAGCAAAGTAATGAATCTCCTGCGAACAGCCAAATAGTCATTGATGATAAATAAGCAAAATATAATAAGACAATCATGGCTTTAAAAATACACACATAATAAGGACGTCAAATAGGAATTGTTTTATTAGGAGTAAAATACTTTATTCATGTTGTTTATTAATATTAATTATTTTTAATTTTAGAAATGCTTGTTTGTTTGTTTTTTAGAAGTAAAAATTAATAGGTAAAATTTTATTTAGATTTATTGAATATCGTTTATACGCTTGATATGTAATATAATATCAATAATGAGTAAATCTTAAATTTTAAATTATTATATAAGTTATATTATTATTATTTAATAGTTTTAAGTTATGATAATTATCATTATAATTATTAGAATATCAATAATAATTTAAATCTTAAACATAATGATAGCTCTTAAAAATATTGCTTAAATTATAATTTGCATACTGAAAAAAATGTAATTAAGTAAATGACGGCAGAGTGACAATATACGAAATAAAATTTATCAAAGCGGCAGGAGGTTCGCGTGAGTGTATACGCACCCTTTAAGTTGACGTTGTTTTACGTGACAGTGAGTGTATACGCACCCTTTAAGTTGACGTTGTTTTACGTGACAGTGAGTCAATAAGACTGTAAATGGAAACGATGATTTCAACACAGGTATTAATAGTAAAAATTTTCCTTTATTTTAATCTGTAAGCAATAGTCGACAAAACATTGGCAAGAAAACGTATCCGATATGCCATTAATATATGTTTGCATTAGTATCACTTATTGCAAGACCTTAAGTGCCTTTGTGGTTTTATAGCACAATTATATTTTAATAAGATTCAACATACAAGTATTACCTCTGAGTTTTATTACTAGTGAAAATTTATATGCTTGCTGTTTATGAATTTTATCAGCTACTTAATATATTTCCAATATTAGGGAAGCTAATACATAGTTGTAAAATTGTATTTGTCACGTATTTAGAAGAGGATTAATTATCTTAGAATAAAAAAAAAAGATTAAAAGTGTTATTATATTGTGAAATTATTTTAAAACTATTTGGTATTACTTTTGTTAGCTCTCATTAAAGCACAAATTATTAACCAAATATAGTCACTATTTTTATAAGCTGTTTAAGAGAGTAAAAAATGTATTAATTTGTTTGTATACTACGTAATAAAATATATTTTACCTTATGCCATATTTTTTACCCTCATATAACCCATTTAGGATATTGAAATATTCTTTTATTTTAAGTCGTTTGTTTCTAAATATCCTTTGAGAATTTTAACCCAAGATCACATTCCTTCCTGTTTTATATATCATATTTCCTTATTGTACGTCTGTTAGACAGGGTTGGTCATCTCAACAAGAATTGGAAGAGACACGAAAGAACAAAAAATTAATGAACACTTGAGTTCAATAATTGTAAATTGAAATATTGTCCAAAACAACAAATTAAAAAAAATATGATGTAGTAATCCCATAAAAAAAATTTATTCAAATGTTGCAGTCTATGCAACCAAAGCACTATCGAGCCAGAAGAGAATCCCGCAGGCTACCAACAGCTGTTTTTTTTTTGATTTTTTAATAATTTATTTATTGTTATTTACAACTTTATATAAATATATACAACAAGTAAATTTGCTGTTGGTGACATAGTGACATGATACAAACATGTGGAGAATCTACCCACTGATAGAACTCCAATAACATTTATAGAGGAGAAGATCTCAAGGCCATCTTCTTTTCAGACGCCTAGGAGGATTATTAGGTAATGAAGGAGAAGCCAGGTTAGAAACAAGTGGATTTGGGTGGTTGAGAAGTGTATCATGGAAGGAATGGTATTTGGTTCTGGCCAAATCGGCAACATATGGAACATTGAGGTCATGATGGAAGACTTAAATTGTGACAAAGTAAGGAGACAAAGTAAGGCCTTATAATAGTCATGTAGATCAGTCTTTTCTAATGGATTGGCAATTTAGACCGTTTGTCTAGTAAATGTTATAGTCGGAATCGACGAGCAGTTTCTTGTCTTTTTAGTCTTGTATGAGGATTCCATGTCAGTTGTTGGCCAAATGTAGTCCTAAGTAACGGATCTGTTCGACAGAAATAAGGGGGATAATATCAAAGGATACTGTAGGGCAAGAAGTCATGGATTTACGACGAAGGGTAAATGTGATTTGGTGGGATTTAGTGGAATTAATTTTAATCCTCCAGTTTTGGCACCATTCTTCAAGGGTGGTGATGTGGGATTGGAGGGTTTGGGATACAATGTAAGGATCATTGTTTACTGACAATAGACATGTGTCATCGGCATACATGGTGAGGATAGTGTTAGAATGGATTGGGATGTCAGCTATGAAAACTGTATAAAGGATAGGACCAAGGATTCTACCCTGAGGTGCACTAGCAGACTGACGGAACAGGGATGAATAAGTGCTGTCGTGATTTATTTGAAATAATCTGTTATAATTAATTTGAAATGAATAATTTGAAATAATGGAGAGATAAGAACGGATAATGAGGAAGTATGTAGGGGGTAGGAATTCACGGATCTTGTATAGCAGTCCTGGGTGGCAGACTCGATCAAAAGCAACAGCTGTTTTAAAATATATTCTTGATCTATCTAAATTGATTATCTAAAAAAGAGTATTATATATAGCAATTACGTAACTCACTTGTAAAAATATAAGAAAAGGAGTACGAGTAACATAGAAAGAAACCATAGCATTGTCACCCTCATTTTAACACGCCTCCAAAAGAGTGTTATATAATAAAATTATATATAATATAGTTTTATAAATAAGATAAAACCTATCTCATAAATTACAGTAAAGAAAATTTGGATTTTGGCAGGATATGCTTGTAAAATATTTCAAACCTTGTAAACAATTATAACTTTTTATTATAAGATTTAAAATGAGGTTAGAATATAAATTTTAAATGTATAGGGTCACCGAATGAAATAAGGCATATGCAATAGATAATCACAATATAATATAATTTTAACTAAGATAAGATAACTAGATAAGATAATTGCACCATATCTGCTCCATTTGTCAGTTGATAAATTAATTTGACAAAAACTCCTTCAAGAAGTTTGCGTATTATAAGCTATGTAATAGAAATGGTATTAATTAATCTCTTACAGACAGAAATTAGCTTAAGTTTTAATTATTTAGGTGATTGTCCCTGCTTAGTTTATGAGGGTATCCATTTTCAGTTGGTTTCCGACACGTTTGGTATCAACAAGATATGGATCCATACACAGCAAGTGAAATGTTTTATTCTATTATGGTGATCGGAGAATGTCACGGATTTCTCGGGTGGGACTATCCAAAAAAGAAAAACATATTTCATACTTTATGAAGAAACGCAAACAATAAAGAAATATATATAAGTAATAAATAGTATCAAGGAAAAACCTTAATATATCATTATTTTAAAAAGTGGTGGAATCCAGTGAGTAAGGCCCTAGACTAACTCTTTTGGGTTAGAGGATAAACTTAGTCGTTAGGGTAAATGCAAACATTACCTTCTTATAAAAAATTTTTGAAAAAACAATACCCCTTATAAACAGACCTCATAAGGTTCTTTTTTATTTTACTGAACCTGAAACTATCCATCACTGACTGATATAAATCCATTGTAAATTTGTTTGTTAGTTACTAACAATTACAAAGTGTTGCAATCAAATCTTTCCCTTTTGTGGAAATTATAGTTTTCAATTCATATACGAATAGTTTTCAAATTCCTCTGGTATCCAATCCTTACAATCCAAAATCCTACATTCTCGTTACTTTGTAACAAATAAAATCATCTATAAAAAAACTTAATGTTCCCTATGTAACTGATCTAGCCCGAACCAGATATCAATCCTTCATTATAAACTCCCTAACCACCCAAACCCACTATTTTCTAATCTTGTTTCCTCATCGATTCCTGACGATTCTCTCAGGAAAAGGAGATGGCCTCGGGGCCTTCTAATGTAGAAATATTATTAGAGTGCTACTAATGCGTAGTTTCTCAACACGCCTGTGTTATACTCCATTATGATTTCAAATCGAATTTACTGGATGTATTTTTATGTTAATACAGTTGTAAATATC
>NW_027107551.1:715944-717606 GCF_000696795.3 Halyomorpha halys | reverse complement strand
ATATATACATAGGAAGTGGCAATCATTTCCGTAATTCTCAAGATTTTTAAAGACAAATAACACTGAGAGAGTTATTAAGATAAGAATTATTTTTGTGTAGAGTTTTGGATCTAGACTACGATGTAACTTCCTTATGGGTGAAAATAAATTTATTACTTGTTTTCAGGAAATATCTGGACGGTAGTTATGTGGCGTCAGGAGAACTGAAAACTATTTCCGAATAGTTTTTCAATTACGTATATGACAACTTCTGTCTTTAACAGGCAATAACACAATATGGGAGTCGTTAAACGTGTTTAAATTGCTCGCATTTAGCATCTGTGACGCTTATAGAAATGCCGATATTTCATTATCGAATATTATTATATGGCAATAAAACGTGACTTCCTAGATCATGACCGCACATTCCTTTGAATTTCTCTTTCTATATTTACCAACAACTTCCTTCTTCACTATAAAAAGGTTCCCATGCCTAAGAGCTGAAAATTTTTGATTTCTAAAACATCATTAGATATGAGGCAATTGGTGAGTTCAGTTTTCTCATCTTCATTTTTATGCGGAAAATCCGTTTGGATATTGGAGTATTAAGCTGAATTATGCTTTCAAAAAACTTTTTGGAAAATACTTCAATCCCCAGCCATTTTCTGTTTTTATTTTATTATTATTATTATTTTTGTGTAGATATTGAATATAAAAATATGCATAACTGAAATATAAAAAACATCATAAATAAATAAATTATCTATGTTTTTTTTCTCATAAGTTTTCGAATTTTAATAATTCATGTAAGTAATTATATATATTTTTCATATTACTCACTATTTCATATATAAACATATATGTATGTATACTATGTTGTTTAATATTTATTAAACAATATGTAATTTTATTGTTATTTTATTTATTGTTTAATATTTCCCCATGTAATTCTAAAATATTTATTCTTCCCTTTTAAATTCTTGTATCTTGTTTTTCTTTATCTTGATGATAGCCAACAGCCCAAGCCAAAACTTCGATATATATTATATTACACAAAATATTTATTTCATTCCTGATGGCACACTACCCTTTCTCTGAACGCTCTTTTATTTTTTAATTTAATCAATTTTTTTATTTTTTGTATATACTTGCCTAGAATTTCAGTCTTTCAAGACCAGAAGATGGATTTTAAATATTCCCGCTTACCAGAACGCGTTGAAGTTCTCAGATAATATTGATTGGAACTAAAATATTAAATAACATATTTTAGTTTGCCTATTAATATTTTCTACTTAAACTTCAATTCATATTTCACTATTTGGTGATCAAGCAATTTAAAATAATTAAAATGATTTTTTAATCACAAATATTCATTACATCTAAGGAATCAGGAAGGAAAATGCTATTATTTTTTTTAACGAATTCAAGCCACTTATCATTGAAAATATAAATCAGAAAATTATTATAAATAATATTTTTTATTATTATTATTTTTTTTCATTTAGCTTGATTCAAGTTTTATTTAAATGGAATGGATGAGGTAGGTGTTTTCTTTTGAGCTTGCTAATAATAAACTTCAACGTTGTTGAATTGAATATTTGAAAATCGTTTTATTGACACTTTATAACTTATGATTACTTCGTTATTCCGAAGGTGAGATTTTATGCATAAATAACAAATTTG
>NW_027107551.1:709185-715879 GCF_000696795.3 Halyomorpha halys | reverse complement strand
ATTCGTTGCAAAATTTACAAGAAAATTAATCTGGCTTTTAACCCATCAAATAGAAAAATACTGAGTATTATTATTTAATTCTGTTATTACAGTTTATCTATTCCCTACTGTATAGTATTAAATTGACTAATAAAGTTACACATTACATAAATTTTTATAAAACACGTTATCGTTTTTAAATTTTGATATATGTAATTGTCACATAAAAAGTTTAGTATATCGAGCAGGGGAAAAAAAAGATGCACCCTCGATTTGTTTCTGCCAAAATAAAACTTTTTTCTCACCTTTTTTAATCATTATTTATAGCCATCTTTTGTTCACACGAAACTTACAATTAGTTTAAATCAACGGTAATGTTTCGACTTTCTTTTCAGTATCAACAAAATAAATCAACCACCAGATAATAACTATTAAGGCTGTTCATTTCATAATTTTATTTTTATTATAAATACTTCGGTTTAGTTATAAACATGTAAATTTTAATGATAAACATTGTTTTAAGCCAGCAGCATGAGGGTTGATGTTTACAATTTAAGAGGACTTTGTTGTTTGGGTTCGTCTTTCTTATGTTTTTGGTTCTTAATTGTTTGGCATATTGCAAAACGTCGGTCCTAGATAATAACCAAGATCATCCTGGTGAGCCTTATATGGTTATTATTTTATAAAATAACAGATTTTTTTTTTAGTTGAAAAATTGATTATGGGGGGTATAGTATTGTGCAAAAGACACCCCTCACTATTTACACCGCTATAAATATTTATGGATTGTGAACAATAAAAATAAATTACAAACAAAATATATATATAATTAAAAATAATGATTCTTAAGACATGAAAAAAATAAGTTAATAACAAAAACAATAACATTTATAGATTTAATAAAATAAGTTATTGATTTCTAATGGAAACAAAAATGAATTAGTGAAAAAGACGAAGAGAAAAAATTGATAAAATAATAGTTTTTTTTTTTTTTAAACTGTATTTAATTGATAGATATTACAATCTACCAGACTATTGTGGGCAATAGGTAATAGTGATGGATGGTCACATCCATACTGCAATAAAATAAAATAATAATGAAAATAAAAAATAAATGAAAGAAAAAAAATAAATAAATAAAAAAAAATAATAGTAACGTCAACAGCTAAACACAGAATTTATAACGGGATGTCCTATAGTAGCCTGGGCTTAAATTTCAATCTGGAATTTTGTAAACCGTTTTCGATGGTCTTCTGTTGGTTCCATTTGTAGTTCCTGAAGCGATTGGCAATTCCTTACAAACCAAGGGGCACCCACTGCGATACTCAGGAGATTATTTTAAAATGATGGTAACAACCGTTACTTAATTATTATAAAATCATCAATATGGTACAATCTTTAATTTTTTGTATGAATAATATCATTTTATAAGCACGATTAAGTTGAACATTTTCTTTTCCTTGTACAATATTAAACGTTGTAATGTATATTTGAGTTACAATCATTAATTTTTCTATTCAAGTCGTTAAAAATTTGTTTTTGTTTTTTTTAATTACTCAAAGAGACCATATTAATCTATTTTAAACTGGATTTAGTGAATGACACAATTCTTTCTTATTAAAATACAATAATTTATTTCGTATCATCAGCAACGTTCAGGGAGATTTCCCCCATCTTCAGGCTGCTAAAAAACAAATTCAACAAAACCATAAACATTCGCTTACAACAACACTAATATATCATATACACTCAAGAACTATTTATGATGTTTATATGATATATTAGTGTTGTAAGCGCATGTTTATGGTTTTGTTGAATTTGTTTTTTAGCAGCCTGAAGATGGGGGGAAATCTCCCGAAACGTTGCTGATGATATGAAATAAATTATTGTATTTTAATAAGGAAGAATTGTGTCATTCACTAAATCCAGTTTAATTCCATAAGACTCTTCCAGTAAAAATATCATTAAGTTTATAATCTATTTTAATAATATTAACTTGAGGTTGCCAACCTATATTAACCATGGTGGGAGGAGGGGGTCAGTTTTTCATTTCCTTAGACCACCACGAAATAAAAATTAACCCCCTCAGGCCGGATTCGAACCGGTGCCGCTGCATTTCCGTTGGTGCTAGGTGCGACGTCTTAACGCCCTCCTATAAATACAGTCCTTTGGCGATTCTCTATTACTCATCTTAATTAATTTAGCTCTACAATACGTTAAAAGAAATGCGATGCATTAAAAGGATTCGAATTTAGGTGGTAAAATATTCGTGGGTGAAGAAACTATGAAATTAAATAAAGCTACATTAATAAAATCTAGCAAGGACTAGGTCTCGAAATAAAATAAACGGATAAAATAAAATATATAGTTAGCAGTAAAAACGGGGAGAAATTATTTAAAGCGCCAACTAGCTCGTAACTGCAGCGACGCCGACTCCAATCCAGCCCGGAGGTTCGACTTTTATTTCTAAGCAGTCCCACTAAAAGAAAACTTTACCTCCCACCATGGTTAGAATAATCTGCAGATAATCCCCTCGTATGTCAGAAATTACCAGGAAGGGAGTGATAAAAAAAAAAAATTAAATAATAATAATGAAAAATCAAGGATAATTAAACGTTGATTAAAATTGAAAATTATCTCTCATGTAAAATTAATCACGTAATATATCCAAATAAAACGAAAAAATATGTGAAAATAAAGAATTAGAGTAGGAAAAGTTTTATTAAAATACAAAGTTGTACTTATCAACTTCATTGGGTTGCCAATTACATAACATACTTATTTTAGTCAAATCAGACGATATTTTTAATCTTACGATAAATAAGCTTATACAAGTATACAATAATAATTATAAACATTAGTAGTATACAACACTAGAACATGACTTTTTTTTTTTTGTTTCATTTCTTTGGTTCTTTTTTTTTCTCCTTTTTCTTTTTTAAATATAGGCAAAAATTAAATTTCCATGATATAAATAGAAGATAGCGTAGTAGATGACAAAAGTCAGCACCTCAAGACTGTACACACATTGTGGTATTTTAGAGACCTAAGGATTATTTTTTTTAAATCTGCCAATTTTATTTTAGAAATAAGTAAAATAAAGTACTTATAAATGTAAAGGACTAACAATGGATTATATTACCTAAAAAAAGAGAGAATTCTGTTTATATATATTTAATATACATGTAAGTGCCGTTGAAAGTTATTTAAAAAAAAAAAAAATAAAAATCTTGTTACATGGTAGTTACAAAATTTGATTTTTAATGTTGATCTTGTATTAGCTCTTACTAATTATTTGTTTTTTCTATATAAATTGATCCTAATTATTGAACTATATGATCGAGACGCTTCTAGAATATTAAAAAAATATTGTTTATTTATTATGTCAGAAATACTAATGTTTCGGTGAAAGTTAACCAGCACAACATATTAATTAGAAAACAATTAATGAAATTGTCAAGAAAAAAAAAAGAAGTTGTTCTCGGAGAAAAATAGCTCGATGTCGCTATTTGGTGGCCTGCTAGAATTTTTCATCGACCATTGTTGTTGAAAATTTAATCAGCTTTCCGAATATCCATTCATCGATTTCTAAACTATTTTAATAATTTATGAATAAGAATAAAAAACGACGAAAAATTGTTTAAAATCAATATTGTTCGTTTGGACTATCTTCAGATCAAGATTATTCGAAATATTCAAAATTACGCAATTTGGCTTTAAACCAATTCCTATGTCTGAATTGAGAAATTGATATTTTTTAACTTTGTAATTTTATCATAGTATTGCAATATTACAAGAATTCAGAATACAGATCGAATACATTTTGTTTATTTGAAAAAATACATTTCGTAAAATAATGACAGATTATAATACGTATTCAGAAATTAATTTTTTTAAAAATGCGATATTAGTTCTATTACAATGGCATTATACGGACTAGAAGAAAAACTACCCATTGGTAGCACTCTAATAACATTTCTATATTATAGGGTCTTGAGACTATCTTGATATTTATATAAACTATTTCATGTAAATATTATATTATTTTATTTTTACATATAATACATTTATTTTATGTTTGGATATGCTTACTCCAAAAAAGGTGAAACGTGCAAGAATGTGTTTTGTATGGTATCAAAATGTAGATCCAAGTAAATTTGAATTTGAATTCAAAGAATTGGAGTTTTATCAATGGGTAGATTCTTCACATGTTAGTACCATGTTATTTTTATTCAATAGCAATTTTACTTGTTGTATATAATTTTATACAGTTGTGAAAAATAATAAATAAGATAAATAAAAATAAATAAATAATTCAAAGAAAATGAGCATTTTGATGGAGCCTTAAAGCCGAATATTAAAGAAGAAATAGTTCTTGCGTTTTTATTAGAATCTACAAGAAATTAAACTTTATTTTATTTTTAATTTATAACATATTTAATGTTCTCAGAAATAAAAATAAATTACATTTTAGACTTCTTCTTTACTGACAGCGCAAAAGGTGCTTTTATTAGTCTCTGGCCTTCTCAACAAATCTTTCTCACTGCATTCTGTTTTCTGCCAATTTAATATTAATATCCAGCATTCGGAGGTCACTGCTTATATAATCTCGCCATCTTGTTTTGGTATACCTTTCGAGCATACCTCGTATGGGTCATGCATAGATTTTTTACTGTTCTAGTACTTTTATTTACTTATGCATAGATTTTTTACTGTTCTGTCCAGTGGAGATGTCCTAATTTTTTTAGACGTTGCATCTTTATAAACATGGACTCTACTACTTCCTGATAAATTGTGTACTTATATGTTATTTCTCCTTCTCCATCTTCCTCATTCTCAGACTTGACCGAGGATCCATTCTGATAACCATTTCAAATCTGTCTATTTTCTCTGCTGCAAATTTGTTGAGCGTCCAGGTAGGTCCCACTTGTATGGTCCTCTAGCAGTTTTTACTATTTATTTTCGCATTTATTCCGTAACATGATATAGCTTGTGAGCCTTATGAGTTAAATTGGTATCCCTTATTCTGAAATAGGTCTGTACAGACCATTTCAGTTGACAGTGTCGTATGCTGCCTCGAAATCCATACTGGAAAAAAAACTCCAAACTCTGAAAAAAAAAAGTTTTATTTCTACGGAAGGTACAATTCTTTTTTTTTTCTTTTCTTTTTTTTTTTTCCTTTTTCTTATGTCCTCCATTTGAGGACCTATACAGCCCCAGACTGGGAATGTCAAGATCCGTTTCTCGAGGCCCTCCCGAAATAAATATTGACGAGCCCAGGTGGGAATTGAACCCACAACCTTCTGAACCATGCGTTCTGTGATCCTCGCCCCAGCCCACCAGCTATCAGGTTCTTATACAATTCTATTGTACCGTGCTGTAGATATACAGCTTATAAGCAGTATTGAGTTACGGTACTCCTCTTTGATTTTTGCATTACATACAAGGGGGGGGGGAGGTTTTCTAGAGTTAACCAATCGATTTTAACGATGGTGGGACGGTCAAGTTTTCATTCAGTGAGACTGTCACTAAATAAAAATTAAACCTCCTTATCCGTATTCGATCGGGGTGGCAAAGGCGACGCCTCAATTTCCTCGGCTACCAACAGCCCCTGATTTCGGGGTACAGCGACTTTTATTAGCCTTTCATCATTATCATCTACTCCTTATCATTTTTAATAGTAGGCTAAAACTCTGCTTCTCTTCCAATCTGTATATTTTGTTTTCAAACCCTTTCTAAATATCGTGTGAAGGAATGCTATCTCTATCTAAGATATGTAAGCTCCAGATCCTGACAGAAGGTATCATTTAGGTCTGTTTCTTTCACCTCCGTTGATGCATGTCTGTTTAAATTAGATAATTTAAACAATTGACCCCGAACTCTTAGAAGACTTACTTGAGGGCTAATAGCACTTAAACTGAACACTGCCTGTTCAAGTTGAAGAGATTAGATATACAGTTCCTTCCCTTCCAGTACTCGACTATTACACCCATCGCATAGCCAATACATACCAGCCACCCCTTCCAGTACTCGACTATTACACCCATCGCATAGCCAATACATACCAGCCACCCCTTCTTGGTTGAGACTACTAATGACCCACGTTCCTATTTCGTAAGTCAGGCCGTTGCTGCAAATTAGTTCCTAAAAACGGTTTTTATAGTGGAGGTGTGCCAACTGTACCACCAACCCTCCTACCTTACTCGGACCAGAGAACGTCAATGGTATCTCGTACACTAACTCTACATGCTAAGTTAAAATTAAAAACCATATCCATCGCTGAAACATATTTGTAAAAAAACAGAACAGAAAATTAAACAGAAATAAGTTTAGGAATTAAAGTTTCATAACCTTTACAATCCATTTAGATTAATTAAACCAATTAAATAATTATATCTAATTAACCTAATAGTTTTTAATATATGCAAAAAATAAGTATACAAATAGAACGAAATATTGACTTTTGTTATATTTTATATAATTTATTTATGGTAAATTTACAATTTTGTTTTAAATGATTAAAACCTTAATGCTCCTTACTTTGTCACAAATCAAATCATCCATCAGGACCTCAATGTCCCCTATGTTGCCGATTTGGCCAGAACCAGATACCAATCCTTCCATAATAAACTTTCCAACCACCCAAACCAACTCGTTTCTAACCTGGCTTCTCCTTCACTACCTAATAACCCTCCTAGACGTCTGAAAAGAAGAT
>NW_027107551.1:707190-709135 GCF_000696795.3 Halyomorpha halys | reverse complement strand
TTCTAACCTGGCTTCTCCTTCACTACCTAATAACCCTCCTAGACGTCTGAAAAGAAGATGGCCTCGAGATCTTCTCCTTTAGAAATGTTTTTGGAGTTCTATCAATGGGTAGATTCTCCACATGCTTTTATCATGTCATAATATCACTTACAGCAAATTTACTTGATGTGTATATATGTATATAGTTGTAAATATCAATAAATAAATTGCTTGGAGAAGTTTGTCGGGGGGTGCGGTCAGCGAAGGACTTTTTGCTAATTTTTGCTGGCCGCACCCCCCGACAAACTTCTCCAAGCATTAATCTACGGTCAACTATCTACACCTCAATAAATAAATTATTAAAAAAAAAATGATTAAAGCGAGTTTAAATAAAATTGTTAATTTTTTTTTTAATTTTAAAGGTCTTTGTTGGTATATTACTTGTAGTCTCAGCCACAGCCAATGCTTGCAGTAAGGAATGGATAAAACTCATGATTATGAATGTGTGCTCTTATTCCAAGAGACACATTTCAACAAGTGAAATTCCGTACGAGCAATGGACAAAGCAAGAAATCAACACTCGATTCAAAAGGATCTATGGTTTGATATAAATATATATATTTCCGAAGTTTACATGATAATATTTTCCTTATATATACTATTTGTGAATGTTTTTCGTTTTTTTTTTGCTAGAGCAGAATCTCTTTATAATCTTATTCCGTTCCATCTTAAATGCTAAAAAATAAGAGTTATGAGTATATATGTGTTTATTTCTTGAGCATTGATGGTACTTGTAATTTTTTTATCTACCAGTATTTCTCTCCCCAAACTGACTATTCCCAATTTTATAATGTATTTCGCTATGTTTAGTTCCTATAGCTCTTCTTAGAGTAGTTTTTTTCTTTATTTTTAAAATAATTAAAAATATATATTTAGTTAATGTATACTTTTAATTCAGATTCATTTACCATAAGCGAGGGAAGGGAAGGGAGATAGTCCTGCAATTAGTCGGGTTTATCGGACTAATTGTAAGCATAAACTGAACTCCAAAAGGGTGAGGCACAGAATTACAATGAAATCGGTAAAATACAGAATTCATTTATTCTTGGCGTTTTATTTTAAGCAGGAACATTTTAGTGTTTTTTTTTATCTTTATCTGTCTTATAATTGGAATTTTTTTTTAATTCGAGAGATCTTTACAGAGTTAAACAAAGAAATTGTACGGATTTTGACTAAAGGGATGAGGGTTGTTTTCATAAAACGTGACTATTTACATGTGGTCTATGCTTTGTAAAAAACGTAATTAATTAATCTATTAGATAGGAAGAATTTCCCTATTTCATCGCCGTATAAGGGTCTGATTGTTTTAGGGTTGGGATGTCGGATATGAACAGATTAAATATTGTTGGGAACGGGAAAGAACCTTGTGGAAGACAGTGATAGAAAGTTTAAATTGAACCATTAAATTGTTTACTTGGTAGGTATAGATGGATGGCATGGATCAAGTTGGCCGTCTATAGCTGAGAGAGACGTAGGTCGTTGCAACCTCGATACTGCAACGGCACTGGTTCGGATCCAGCCTGGGGGGTTGACTTTTATTTCTGTGGCGGTCCCACAAAACAAAACTTGACCCCCCATGGTTAGGATTGGGTGGTACCATGTACATACCCCCCCCCTTTTTTAAAAAAAAAAAAAAAGGAGTACTTGTAATATTTATAAATAGACAACTTTAACCGCTTATGTTGATATTTCGAGCATAATTTTTATCTTTCAAGAGTTTCTCGTAAAACTTGACTACTTTATGGTTTCTACTAGCCATACTTCTACCATTATCGCAGTTTGTCAGCACTAAATTTTCATCTGTGGAATAAATAAATAATAAAGGCTTAACGAACCCGAAGGTTCGATGCCGATACCACCAAACGCTCTCTGCATACATCCTTCCAGTGATGCCCCTCCAAACCCA
>NW_027107551.1:701764-706834 GCF_000696795.3 Halyomorpha halys | reverse complement strand
TATATTGATTATATATTTATAAATTTCATTCCTGGGTGATAATAATGATATAATGTTTAGATAAATAACACATTTTATGTATCCACTTACAGGAGACCTTGATGAGGATGATGAAAACCTTTGGGAAATCGGAGAATACAGCGAATCAACAGAAAGGAAGGTAAATATAGACATAATAAGTCACGCGAAACACTGTTGCATGTAAACAAAGCAATCATGTCTCAAATGTTGGCACATCTCTTATTTTCTTTTCATATTATTAAGTAGTAATCAGTGGTCTTTCTATGCAAGGATAATTTACATGATGTTTTTCAACCAAAGAATAAAACTGGAAATAAAATTTTGGCGCTACATAATACGAAGTTGTAAAAGAAAAGACTATAAATCTGGAGGCAAACATTTGAGCAAATATTTGCCTATGTACATTGGGCCAGGTTCGGCGATTAGTGTGGCGCTAACTAAACTGAAACACCAACCCCAACATTTGCAACATTTTATAAAAAATTCACGGAAAAATCAGTAGTTAGTAAATTTATTTGGAGAAATCATTATTTTAAAAACCATTCGACATACAGACGTCTATTAGCACTAAAACTAAAGCTAGTATAATGTACTATAATGCAGTTAAAGATGTTTATCTTCGGAGGAGTAGTATTTTTCGTGATATTCAACCAAATAAATACACAAAATGTTGATTTTTAGTTGTTTTTTTTTTAATGTGGAAAAAATATATCTCACGAACCATAAGACGTACATAGGTCTGCCAGAATTCGAAATAAAGGTAATTTAACTTTCTATAAAGTAGTTTATGACACGTATCTTCGTAGGTGTAGTAATTATTATGATATTCACATATGAATATAAACTTTGCTTATGAAATGTCCGAACATATTTTAGCAAATATCATAAAAACTACTACTCCTTCGGATATAAGTGTCATAAACTACTTTATAGTCCGTGAAACTAGCCTTAATTTGAGTGCTAGCAGACATATGTACGTTTTATGGTTTTTGAGATATAAATTAATCAAAATAAATTTACTAACTTCTGATTTTACAGTGGATTTTTGATGAAATGTTGCTTTTTAAAAAGCTATATCTCAAGAACTATTCAACGTAAAATAGTTGATATTTTAGCAAATTTCCTCTATTTTTAATGATGTTCTCTCAGGGTTTATAGTATTGTTGTTAGTTTTAAAAATATAGAGCTCCGAATGAAAATTCTTTTTTTTTAAACGTTTGATAACTTGGCAACTTGCCAGACTCATCAATTTTTACGAGTAATTATACATAGTTTTTATTAAAGTAATAAAAAATTGGGGTGAAATAACTGCCTTTTATCTCCTCTCGGGCTCTTATATTTCATCCTCTCCCAATGTTTCTTTTTCTTTTTGATGAGTGATTATTTTAAAAATTTCATTGAATGGTGAGAAATAAAAATATCTTAATATTCACTAATATTTTATAAATATAATACCGAACGTTCAATATAATTATTCTTTTGCAGGAACCAGAAAGAGGACGAAAAAGTCGAATGAAAAGATTCAGCACGCTCAACGATGGTTATTTCAATCTTGGTAAATATGTGACGATGTTTATTTATGTCATAAAAATTAACTTAATCCATTCATACATATTAAATAAATTTATGTAAAACAAAGTTGTAATTTTAAAAAGTTATGCAATAAGGAAATTATATAATATAATCTATTAAAAAAAAATAAAAAAAGAGATACAACTATAAAATTACTATTGAAATATTTCGAGATCCTCAAGTCTTCAAAAACTTTTGAATAACGATAAAATCAAACCAATACATTAAACAGATACCACATCTCATTTTGGCAGAATAACAAAACAGATAGCACTTCACCCGCATACTCATTTTTTAATAGATGTTGAAGTGTTCACGAGTGACAAATACCATGCATTAGGATGTCGAGATGAGATGTGCTAACCGTAGTATGCATTGATGTAGTTTTGAGTCAGGGCTATTGATGGAACGTTGAATGGTTAATTATTCAATTTTATTTAAATTGCTAAAAACTTTATTGATACTATTTAAAAACCTAAAGATGTATTTTTTAATTTAGTAATTTAATTTATCTTATTTCAGTATTATATTTTTGTAAGTTTTTCCTTTGCTAACACCAAATTTTGATTAAAAAAAAAAAAAAATTTGTTATAAGGAATCAACAACATTATTAGTGGAACAAAGGTCGTAGATTAAATTGAATTACTTACTTTTTGGGGCAACGTATTTCTTATTACTTATGATAGTGGTATAAAACAAAGATTTTCGGTTAGGAAAATACCTTTTCTAGGAGTATTTAAAATATAAAGTATAAGTATTTATATAAATTATTTAAAATATCCCTTCTAAATACTCGTTTCTTTAGCAACTTATTTAATATTTGTATATTTTAGATTGTGTTAGATTTCAGGAGTCATAAATTTAATTTTTCCGTGCTGAAATAGGAGTAAATAAACATTAAATTATTTTTTTCTCAGATTCAAAGTCTTGACCTAACTTTCATCTTCTCATACATTTAATTATTAGACGTATTTGTCCTTGTTTTTTTCATATCAAAGCATTGGTAACTCAAAGATGATATAACTTTTTTATCAACTGAAGTTAGGGTCGTTAAGTGGGTGGAGTAACAGGGAGCAGAAAAGTACCACGGGTCGGGGGACGAAAATTAATGTCAGCTTAGTATTATTTTTAATAAATAAAATTATATTTAATTTAATGAATAGATTAGATTTTGAGGGAAACTGAGAAAAGCACCCGGTAATATCACGTCCCGCACGCTGACTACCCACGCGACTGCTACAACTAAAGTTAGATGATCAAGTCAGATGATAAAGTTTCAAGATTATATAATACTTTGAGCTTTACTTCCAGAAATGATATTTAATCAGTTTTCTCTCTGTAACTATAATGAAAATACGTGGCAGTTTGAAAATCACGTAACGGCAGTGATTACTCAACTTATACTGATTTACTCGACTTAAAAAAGATTCGTTTTCTATAAGGATCAGTTTACAGAGGGTTTCAATAGCATTTTTTAATCTAACTTCAGACCTAATAATATTTTTTTCCAGGAGTATTGGATAGATTCCTGAGAGGACATGATACTTTGGAACAACAACAGGCAGAAGGGAAACGGAAGATAAAAAGACATCTAAGGGAATTAATAGATAAGTGTTGTAAGCAAGTTTGCACTACAGCTGACTTCCAAGGAATCTGTTAAAACTATCGGTCGATTTTCCTGAAGATATCCAATGATGCAAGACGAAAAAGTTTAAAAACAACTGTAGATTTTTGGGTTTTTAAGTTGTAAATATATATAATTTTTATAAAAAGAGATGATACTTTGTATATCTTTTATAATAATTTTTTTTTTGTAAATACATTTATAACAGACTTGGTGTAGTATATATTTAAAAAAAAATCTTTATATTCCACTTTTCATTTTTCTTATTTTATTTTGTAAAAACTTATTTTTATTTCTCTCTCATCTAATATTTTTGAATAATTTCTAGCTATGCAACATGATAAAGTTAAAAAACTATAAAATTCTACACTGTTGATTTTCCGGTTTTAAAGTATAAATATATATATAATTTTTTTTTTATGAATTTATTTCATTTTTTATTTTATTCATTTTTTCTTGTAAATACTTATAACAGACTTTGTGTGGTATGTATTATATAAAAAAAAAGTTTTTTATATTCCACTTTTCATTTTTCTTATTTTATTTTGTAAAAACTTATTTTTATTTCTCTCTCATCTAATATTTTTGAATAATTTCTAGCGATGCAACATGATAAAGTTAAAAAAATAAAATATTATTCAGTGTTGATTTTCTGGTTTTAAAATATAAGTATATATAATTTTTATAACCAGAGATGATATTTTTAATAATTTTTCTTGTAAATACTTTTTAACAGACTTCGTGTAATATATATTAAAACAACAAATGCTTTATATTCTACTTTTGATTTCTTATCTTATTTTGGTTTCTCTTTCATCTAATATTGTTGAATAATTTCTAGCGATGCAACATGATAAAGTTAAAAACCGATTAAATTCTACACTGTTGATTTTCCGGTTTTAAAATATAAATGTATATAATTTTTATAACCAGAGACGATATTTTTTATAATAATGTTTCTTGTAAATACTCTTACGACAGACTTTGTGTGATATAAATTAAAAAAAACAGACTCATAAAACAAATATCAGATAAAGCTTCGTATTTCACATAACTTCACTGAGAACTTATTGATTTTGTTTTTGTAGATTAAAACTTTTTTTTGGATTCATACCATTAATATTGCAAAAAAATAATTGTCTTTATTAATCATATCACTTTTCTTCATTTAGGACTTATTTTGATTTCTTCTTCATATTATATTCTTGAATAATATAAAGCAAAATTTAAAAAAAATAAATAAAAACTATTCTACACTGTCAATTTTTCGGGTTTAAGCTATAAATACATATCATTTTTAATATTAGAAATGCTATTTTGTATATTTTTTATAATTTTGTTTTGTAAATATTCTTATATCACACGTTTTGTAGCATAAATTTAAAAAACATATTCATAAATGAAAATAGAATAAAGCTTTGTATTCCACTTTCTTCACCGAGAACTTATTCCGTTTTGGTTTGTAGATTATTTTTTTTTTTTATATTAATACAATTAATATTGTAAAAAAAAATTCTATATTAATCATATTATATGATATTTCTTCGTTTATAACTTATTTTATTTTTATGTTGTCTTATATTCTTGAATAATTTATAGCAACGCAAAATGGAAACAAAATAAAATATTCTACAGTGAATTTGTCGGGTTTAACCTATAAATATATATAATTTTTATAAACAAAGATGATATTTTGTATACTTTTTATAACAATTTTGCTTGTAAATACTTTTATAACAGACATTGTGTAATGTTGATTAAAAACAGATTCACAAAATGAAAATTGCATGTTTATCTTCATCTATCATATTTACCATTTTTCTTCTACCTTAAACTATATATATATATATAAT
>NW_027107551.1:659342-701714 GCF_000696795.3 Halyomorpha halys | reverse complement strand
TATATAATATATTTAATTTGAAATTGAAGATTATATATTATTATTAAGGATTTATCTTTAAAACTAAATCAAGATTAAATATAGATATTTGAGAAGCGGGATTGCTCAGTTCTAAGACACTGCGTTACAAACTCCAAGAATCCAGGTTCGAATCTGACTCTGACAAATAATTATTTATTCTGTTACTACAGCCGTGAGTCAACCCTGTGGGTTCGGCTTTCCGGTGTCCACCCAGACTCTAAATGGGGTACCCTTAATTGGAGAAAAATATGGCGGTCGAGCATGATACTCACCAAATCTCTTCCTTGCCACTACCGTTGGTTTGTAACAGTACTTGCTAACAAAGTAATTCTTCGTTTATAACTTCTTATTTTATTTTCTCTGTTGTCTTATATTCTTGAATAATTAAATGAGCAGCAGATGAATATTTATGTTCTCCTTGTTTAAATTAATTAAAAAAATTCCCCAATGTTCGGAATCAATAGCTCTGGATTAACATCGTATACTTTACATTTCATTGCATTGGATGTAAATGGTTTGTTTCAAAGCTTGTCTATTACCTTTAACAGGTTATTTCGATTTAATACAGCATAAATATACATCTATAAAGACATCATAGGTTTGGGGTAATTAACAAGTATCTAGTAAAAATTCTAGAACGAAAGTTTAATTTATTGGTTATACTATTTATATGAATTTTTATCATCTACTTTGCTAATATTAACATTTTTCTTTTCACTTGTCTTCATTTTATTCCTTTTTATAATGAAAATAGGTTAAATCAGAAGTAATTTACTCTCAAGCTTAGCAAAGATTTGTAGGTAATTTGAATTTGCGGCAAACACTTAAGACATGTAGCCTTTTATTGATACTCATATGATCCTCTCTATTTTTAACTAAACTTCTGCAGCCCATGTAAAACCTGAGTATTCCCAACCTCACTTCCTCAGTTTTCCGAAGGGCATTTACAGTGGAATTTGTAGCATTGTAACTAATTGCTATTTTTCACATCCTATTATCCTCTTCATAATAATGGCTTGACATATGATGGAGTGAGCAACTCAGGACACCCGTCCCAGGTGTGTTTATTTCTGGTTATGTAGCTGCAGTGGCTTTACTACTAGTTTCAGGCGTTCAATTGGATTTTTTGATTTAGCCGATTTTTTTATTTATTTTTGGGGAGGGGAGAATGTTTCGTCGACCCGGGGACAGCTTTTCTGTGCAGCTCTTTAAATATTGTGGGATCTATTTCACTTATTTCTGAAATCGGGGTCTCTTTCTCGGAGTCTTCACTAGACATTCTTGTCCGAATTCATTTTAAGAATGAAAATAACTATATGAAATTACAAAAAGAAAAAAAAATACGAACAATAACAAATTATTTTAAAGAAAATAAACCATATATGCAATTTTTAAATAAAACATTCATGAAAATAATTAAATTAAAAGTCTGTGAAGTATATGTATAAAAAAAAAATTATAGTCTTTGGATTCGAACTTGGACCCAATGGAAATAGTATTTAAGTACACAGAAACTTGGCCATGAAATATAGTCTTTAGATAAGACCCCTAGGGGGAATTATCAGTCACTAGAGCTATCACTAGTAAACAAATGTCAATTATTATTTGCTAATTTTTAATAAACAATTACACGCCTCCACTATCCTTAGAAATTAAAAAATATGAATGTTAAACTGTTATAAGACTGTCAGAGATGTTTTAAAAAGCAACTTTTCTTTTTTCCATCAATTTATATCTCTTTAACAACCTATTCTCGGTATATACTAAACTAGTCTGAATTTTGACTAAATAAAGATATATTACAATAATAATAAGTTAGAACTAAAAAAAATTATGACTTATTAACAGCTGTTGAGCAAAACGGAGTTCAGGTATTTTTATCTGTATACAAATAGCTAAAAAGTATTAACAAATACAAAATAGGATATACAAATATCCTTTCGGTACTTCGTAGTTGGCGGCCTATTATTTATATAAATTAATAATTTTTATTCGCACTTCTGTATTTAAACTTGTATATCTCAAGAATTCACAGAAGTGCGAGTATATATTATAAAAGGATCCTAATATGTTTTTTATTTATTTTTTTTTTTTTATACCAGATCGGCCTGGTGGCCCTTACATGGTTGATATAACTTATATTATATATATTTTTTTTACAGTCGATTATGAGGGGGTATAGTCATACAAATGACACCCCTAACTATATAAAATGTTCTTATTAAAAAATAATAATAAAATAAATAGATAAGAATCATGCTTCTTAATAAAAGAGGAAATTAAAACTAATATTGATATTGGTAACTTAAATAAAACAAACAATTGTCTTCTAATAGTAAAAAGAAACAAGTTAATTTGAAAAAGGGAAGAGAGAAGAAAAGAGAGAAAAAAAAATAAAACAACAATAATAATGAATAAATAAAATGAATAATAATAATAATAAGTAAATAGAGGTAGTGTGACTATGAATTAATTTTATATTTATTAAAAATTTATAAAAGAATGTCCTGCAGTAGTCTGGGCTTCAGTCTTCGGGTTGAGGTTGGGTTTCCCAGGTTGTAGGCCACTGCTCCTTTAACTGTCGGCAACTGGGAGTGGAACTTCATGAACCGTTTTTTGATGTAATCCTCTATTGACTCCATCTGTGATTCGCGATGCAATTGGCTATATCTTATGAACCAAGGAGTATTAACTGCGATTCTTAGGACTTTATTTTGAAAATAATGTAGTTTTTTTTCTTTTCGTGAGGGATGCCGCTCTCCAGACTTCACAGCCGTACATCTGCAGTGGCCTAAGGATTGCTTTAAATATAAGAACAGTTGTTTCTGGTTTTAGTTTGGAATTTCTGTTTAGGATAGGATATAGCATTGCTAAAGTTACATAAGTTTGAGTTAGTTTGATGTTGATATGGTGATTCCAGATAAGGCGGCGATCTAGGTGAATTCCCAGGTATCTTACTGTTTCACTGGCAGGATTCCACTTCACATTTATCCTAATATGTTAGAAATCAAAAAAGTTAAAATAAATCGATACGTGATCTTCAAATCGATAGTATTTTCATTTCCTGCATCTCAAAAAGTATTTAAAGGGGCCATTACACGTTAGAAATAAAAAAAAGATAAAATACATTGATACTGATTAATATTGATAGCATTTTTAAATCCTGAATCTCCAAAAATATATAAAAGGACCCTAATATTTAAAAAATCAGAGAAGTTAAAATAAATCGATCATAATTGCAGTTGTGCATCTTTACAACTACTTGTATCTGTTGTTGAACTCCATTGTGCCCAACAGCGGTTTATTAAATATAATTTTCGTTTACTTCTAACATGTAGTGATTTTAATTTATCTTTATTTAATAAATTTCAGACTAATTTAATCTGTTCCGAAGATATCGATAACGATCCTGTTTTGCTCACACCGTCTTATCTCCAGCTATTGAATTCGAAAACAGGATGTAAAAAACATCAATTAACTATAATACTACCAATCCCATTTTTGTAGTTGTGAGTCAAAAGTACAACTACGTAATTACATAAAAGAATTCTGTTCCGTCAACTAATAACTGTCGAAAGGAATTGTATTTGCAACTACTTTTTTACTCCTTGATTCTTTACTTGTATCAGTAGTTAACTTCTGCCCATCTATTTAATAAACAACAGTATAAAATTAAAAACCTTAAAATTATAAATCATTAATCCGGTCTGAAATTTCATAAAATCTCCTTTAAACTTTTTGACAGTAAAATTTGTGGGAACTAAAATTGAGAACAAAAATTATTGAAAAACTCTTTTTTAAATACCATAACTTTTTCCTAAATTTTTTCTTCCACGGTTTCAAATCTCATGGTATACCCAACACAATAGATGTTACTTCCAAAAAAAAAAAATATGTACTTTTGTAATAAGCCACTAGTTCCAGGAATATCCAACTCTGTAAACCAAACTAAAAGCTTAAATTTCAAACAATCAGATGATTATATCCATGAAAATATTATGGCTTTAACATTATTTATTTCCTGGATATAATAAAAAAAATAATAATCATTTTGTTAGTAAAAACGTTTAATTATTTTTTTATTGGAGAAACATAAATGACAATTTTTTATCTAAAAGAAAAAAACAAAACAAATATACTCGTATAAGATACAAAGTCAAATATAATGTGTTAATAACGTTACTACTAAAAGTTTTATGAATACGCTTATGTTAGGTTAGGTTAGATTTACCGGATACTAGTAAGAATAAAACAATATAATTAAATGACTTAACTATGAATAAAACATATATTCTGAAGTTATAATTAACTATATTTCAACCATTTAAACTGATTATTTGTGAACATTAACAGAATTTCTGAGCCTATAACTCATAATAACCAAATGCATATATTTGAATATGAAGAAAATCAATATGAAATAAATATTTTGAACGAGCTGATTAGTGAAATACACAGTTTCGATCAAGTGATTAAGTAAGGTTAACTTGAGTGTGTTAACGTGCTAAAAAAGCTCATGTTCTGTAGACTTCAAACGAAAACTAAGAACATATATGAAATTTCAGTTAATATTTATAAAATTAGTAATTCTACATTAATGTTATTTACTACGTCTAACATAATTGGTTACATAACTGTATTTATATATGCTTATTTAAACATATAAAATAAGGATAATATGAGGATATCATTTCAATTGGTTAAGACGAGGTCGAGGAGATTGGATGTTCCCCTCAACCATTTCTTTCAAGAGCTTGTTCATTTCTTCTACAGTCAATGGTCTGTTGATGATGTGATATCCAGTAGCGACACCTACCAGAAGAAACACAAATACGAGGAAGAGCTTCTGAAAAAAAAAAAAAATTCTGACAGATATTCGAATGGTCGTTTTAATTTTAATTATCTTAATAACGTCCGATCTTTAGAGGCGTTTAGGTAAATAACTTTAACATATATCCTCTATATTTATAATATATCTTCTATATTTATAATAATAATCAAAACTCATTTGAGACGCACGTTACTTTAAAGTTTTAGAACTTTCCTTATATTTTCATAAACAAAAAAAGAGTAGCCGTCATTAGCAGCCGATTTTAGGCAATTTAATAAAAATCGAAGTTTTGAAGTAAAAATGACAGTTACAGACGTCCTCTTTTTAAAATGTAAATTGGTTATAATAAAATATAATTTCGACCTGTAAATATGAAGTATTTATGAAATTCCTAAAGATATTTTTTAATTAAGCATTAAAATAATATTTTCCATCCTCCATCGATTCCAGCAAGAACGTCAAAGGGTCAAATAATATCATTAGTTATGATTGCACAATTGGAATTATTATAAACAATAAATTAATATATTCGGTGACTATAATAACATGAAACATTAGTGTCTTTGTTTATACAAATCTATAAGAGTCATTAAAAGTTTATAAGAGCCACAAGGTCATAAGAATTATTGAATCTTGTGGTAATTTTAAGTTCATAAGATACAAATAATATTCTGGAATAAATAACCTAATATCAGTGAAAATGGGCTTTATTAAAAATTTCATGTAATTTAAAACCAATCCAAAAGTATTTGAAATCCGTACGAAATACATCTTATGTCCAATATTATGACCGTAAGAACCAATATTTTTACTTACCATGGTAGTTGGTATTACAATGATGTCTTGCTAAAAGCTGGTGTTACTACGTAATGAGCGGATTTGATCATTTCTGTGAACATATTGTTATCAACAAATGCATGCTCAAGCATTTTATGCATTTGGTGATAAGCAGCTAGACTACGGAAAATACGTTCCGATAAAATATTTTTTCTTCTAATTGAATATAAATATATATGTCTTTGTCAATTGTGTGTTTATTAAATTTCAGAAGCATTTATTTAAATTTTGGACACAATCTTTGCATTTGTTTATTCTTATATTTTTTTTGTAGTAATCACCTATTTTTTATTGCGTATAAAATTCTATCTTTCGTGTAATACTATCTATTTATCTTTTTTTATAAGGGAGTTGAAAGTGTCATGATTAACCTTAAATATTTAGATGTACAAACACTGGCACAAAAAAAAAGTTTTGTTTTCATTTTGAAATTGAGGTGTTCCAAAGATAATACTCTAGACAGGAGTTTCTTCTCCATCTATCTGAGGTCTCTCTATCGACTGTCCAAAAAATAGTAACGTGGAAAAAAAGTAACCAAGGTCTAAGTTAAAATCTAAATACTTAGGCAAATACAAAATAAAATCATTTTTCTTTTTTTACAGATGTGCAGTACCACCATTCCTTCCCAAGATTATTAAGCGTTCGAAACTCTCCTCAAATTTGCTTATTGTATATTTTTTTTGTACAGTTGTAAATTCCAATAAATAAATAAAAAAACAGCCACTATTTTATCTTACTCGAATATAAAAGAAGGAAAAAAGAACACGTCATGATGTAGGGCTGATCCTTAACAGGAAGACAGAGTAACATACAAATGAGTAACTAATTTAATTGACAGATTAAATTCAACATTGAAACAATTGAAGTATAAACCTCTAATAATGCTTGAGATCGTTCATAATTTCTATGAATATATATCCTATTTGATAATATAGGATTAGACAGACTTGATGTTTTAGTCCAGCTCTTGAATGTAGTTACAAATAAATGTACAAGCCATAATATTTTGTGTCATGTATTATAGTAAAAAGTGAGTATTAGTAAATGTTGTATCTGAGAATAACTTGTGCGGTCGAAATGTTGTGAAATCACTAATAAATTTGTGATGCATTGTTGACAACCTATCTTAACTTAATTTTTAATTTATTTTCATTATAATGAGTTGTACAGAGATTTTCGCTATGTGGGTAACTAGAATAAATACTTGCATTTAATTCAGAACAGATTATTTCATCTAATTCAACTTTTGTATAATTGTTTTTTGTGGACTTTCCTCCGCGAAACGGATTTAATGAGATTTAAAATACGTCATATAGCATAATTTTACTTACAACAGACAAGTATCAAGCCTGAACAACGTATTTACAGTGTACCCGGTTCTGTGTCATAGCTTGATGAATTCTTTATTAATTTAAAAACTCGCATACCTATCTGAACCTGAGTTTTGGAATCAACTAGCGTATTCCAGGGGCATCGCTGCGGCCAGCACCTGCACCGCCTCATGTGACACAGTTCTGTATGTCTTCGTGACCCTCAGCAGAGCCAATTTCTGTATGGTGCCCAGTCTTCTCTTCTGTGTCTGCGTGAGGTTTCGGCTCCAGGCAGGGGGTGCGTACCTCAGAATACCCAAGATCACACCTTTATATTTGGTAATCGTTGCAGGGTACCTGAGGCCCCAAAATGCACCCCCCTATCCTACTTAATCCATTGAGTGACATTGTCACCCTGTCCTTTAGATACACTAGGTGAGAAGTGGCATCGAATCTTCTTCATATCTTCACACCAAGATATGTCACCTCCTCACCCGGTCTAGTCCTCTCTCCTTGGATATCCAGGGTGATAGGATGAGCCCTGTCCGTGGAGCCTCTTATGAGTATGGCCTGGGTCTTGGCTCCTGCTATACTCAACTTCCTCCTCACGCACCACTCTCCTACGAGATTGGCACACCTCTCCGCTTCCGTCTTTAGTCTGGATCCACTGTTCTTGGCCACGATGACTGCCAGGTCGTCGACGTAGGCCGTGGAAAGGAACCCCTTGTCTTCCAGTTCCCCCAGCAACTCATCAATACCAGCTTCCACAGAGCTGGTCCTAGGACCGAAACCTGGGGACGTCCTCTTTCGATTTTTCTCTCGACCTCGTAGTAGTTACCCCTGATCCTGACACTCCTGTTAATGAGGTAACTACCAACGAGGGAGTATAGATTACTGGGGGTGTCGAGCTCTTGCAACCGCTGGAGTACACGGGGCCACCAAACGCTGTCGAAGGCGGAAGAGATGTCAAACATGATCAATAAGACATATTTCTCCGCCCTCTCCTCCACGTACCTACGCACTCTCTGCAGCGCATCCGTAGTTCCCCTGCCACGGGTCGAGCCAAACGGCCGTGGATGACTTGCAGCACTTAGGACTGGTCTAAGGCTGTGGACGATCATGTGCTCCAGAACCTTAGTAGCTACTGGGAGGAGGCATATTGGTCGATAGGATTTAGGCGTTTCTTTATCCTTACCATCTCCCTTGTAGAGCAGTCTCAAGTCTGCAATCCTGCACTTGTTTGGAAAGTACCTCTTATTCAAACACTCGTTGAATATATCCAACAACTCTTCCTCAATACAAGGGGCACTGTTCTTGAGGATTGCAGCATCTCTGCTATCTAGTCCTGGAGCCCTCCCGATCCTTTGTCTGTCCACGGCAAGACGAAGGTCCCAAATATCCCATGGTGGGCATAGGTCAGTACCCGGTGGGTATAACGTGGTGCGTCTAACCATTCCATCTGCACTGTCCTGGGACGGAACATCTCTAGGGTATGTATAGTCTATATACATCTTGGCAGCCTCCTCCAAGGTGGTTGCCTGGGCACCTCTCACTCTAATAGCCGCCATCACTAGTAACGGCTTATTCTTTCCCAGTGCCACCCTGTACGGGATACTCCAGTGATTCTTTTCTGATTCCTCTACAATAAATTGGTCCCAGGACTTCTTCTTCTGGCTACGCACCCCGTTTCGGTATACCCTATACCTATACTTGGATTCTTCTCGAAGTGCAGGGCTCCTCTCGTCGTTTCTGCACTCCTGGTACCTACGCCTGGCCCTGTAGTCTTCTTTTTTTCAGGGCCGGCGTCCACCATGGAACCGGACGTACTCTCTCCCTTCGGCGTTGAAGAGTAATACTCGCCGCTTCAGTAATGGCGCCCGTAAGCATTGCCACTCTGCGGTCAATCTCGGGCTCCTCATTTTTCGGAGTCATCTCCTCCCATTCTCTATCAGCCAGTATTCCCTCCAATTCACTGGAAAACGCTCTCCAGTTCACCGATCGAGTCACAAAGCCCTTTTCTACTTCTGAGGCACCGCCTTCACAAGGCTATGACCCGGTGGTCGGAGCTCGTGTCTGACCGTAGGGTCCAGTCTACAATACGCATTGATATAGGAGCCGTGGCAAGTGTCACATCTATCCAACTCTGGCCCCGCGTTCCAACAAATGTGGGACCAGAAGGCTCGTTCATGATAACCAGCTGACACCTCGCCACGCATTCTTCTACGACCTTCCTCTAGCGCCCGTGCGAACAGAACCCCAGGCCGTGCTCCACGAGTTGGTGTCGGGACAGACTATCACCCTTTTATACTTTAGCGCGACAGCCTACACAGCAGCTATATTATCCTCTACATTGATATTTACATTCGCTTCTCGTGGCGGCATATATGCTGAAACCAGAGCGAAGGCAACTCTGCCCCACCTGACATAACATGCCGCTTGATCTGCTGTGGTGAATTGCTTTAGTTCCATTACGTCGAGGGCAGGATTAACGACAACAATCGCTGCTCTAGGCTCCTCTCGCCACTGACTAGACCGACCACCCTCGACGTAGCTCCAAAACCTGTAACCACATTCTTTCGACAACAAGGCTCCTGAATCGTCAAGATGTCAGCACTTCGGGCGAGAGTTCTCAATTCGTCCGCGACCACTTGTCTCCGGCCCATATTGACCTCCAGGATATGCAGCCTACGCATACCGGGTCTTCTTCGCCTGCTTGACCATCATCTCTAGATGTACCGGGCATTCCCTGCTGCCCGCACAATGTCGGAGATCTTTCCCTGCTCTGCCACTCGCCTTGCAATTCCTACAAAACGAGGCCCAGTCCCTGGGCACCACCTACACGCCACTTCCTTTATACAGGCACGCCGTATTCTTGGCACCGAAGGCGGAGCAAGGGGTCCAGGTAATCTCTGATGGTCAGGCTCCACCATCCTCCGCTGACGTCCCTCGCGGACAAGGTCATCAGGGCGAGCCTCATAGCTTGGTGCACCTCTAGCACCCACGTAGTTGTGAGCCCGTCCCTCGCGGGAGTGGAGAAGCAGGGTCTAAGCCACTCCCTCCTGTCTTTATCCTCCTTTGGAGCCTCTATAGGGATTTTGTCCAAACGATATCTATCCAGGGTACTCCCGTCCCAAATATTGGGGACTCTTTTTACTTCCAGGCGAGGCCTGCGTGCCACAGTAAGGCTCGCCTGTAATCCTTTAAACTTTCCCTCAGTTTATCCCAGGTGAGGAGCTTTTGTGCCTGGTCAGCGCCTTCTGTCCTGGCCAGAATACTGCCCTTTTGGGTGATTTTTATCAATTGTATGTCCCCAATGCTCTTCAATTCTTCTTGGGACGGGAGTTCCTTGTATATATCTTTTGCAGTCCATCCCGCTGCGCTTCCCTTGAGTGTGACATATGTCGCCATCTCCTGGGGTTTAAGCGGATTGGCCGGAACGCTCGCAAGGACGCCAGTGAAGATAAGTTTTTTCCTCTCCTTTAGCCCTTCTTTCGGAAGCACATCCTGGGCTGGGGTCTTCTTCTTCCTCCTCTTTCTTCACTTGACTTTTTCCCAGCTTCCGCTATCCTCTTCTTCGCCGTCTGTAGAGGTATCCGATTTAAGGTTCCTTCCCCCTACAGAACGGTGTCTGGCTCGACCTTTGGGGCATTGGGGCCGGTTCCGCGCCCTCATATTTCCTCCTCTCTTTTACCGAAATTAGCACTGAAGGCCCAGCTCCCATCGTCTTCAGTTCCTCCATACTCTTCGGCCCTCATTCCTCTTTACTCTTCCTTTAGCCCTACACTCGGCCGTACGTTCTAAGAGGGTGCGGGCTTCTTCGTCGACTTTCCCTTCCGGATCTTTTATCATGCCAGAAACCCTTTTCAGTGTCGGCGACACACATTCTTTTTTCTTCTGATCATAGACCGCTCCTATGGCGTCCCCAATAGCCTCTGCTACCATTGGAGCCACAATCTGGGAGACCTTTTTAACAATGATCTTGAGTAGATCATCGGTATACATTGCTTCTTTTACTATTTCGATTACAATTTCTGGGATAATTTCCCATTGGGCTTCCAGTCCTACTATTATATTGGCTAGTTCTCTCAGCTGGCCATTCAGGTATTTCTGGATCTCATGAGATACCTTTTTCCTCTCCAAGTAACCCGTCCTTTCACCCGTCCTTGAATTGCTTCCGCCCTCTGGACGGGTCTTTCAATTTCTGAGTTGGGCTTTAGAGGGGACTCCTCCTCCTCCCTCTCTCTCTTCTTCCTCTTTTTTTCTTTGGGGCTCATTTTTCCATCTCTACTATCAGGTCCTGTGTCTTTGTCAGCACCACTGCCACTTCCTGAAAACAGCCTGACTTTTCCAGCCACCATTTTTCTTTCGTTTGTCTCAACCAAAAAAGTAGTTCTTGTAACATTAGATGCTACAACGGCCAAGTCTCCCGCCATTGCAGCACTGCGGACGTGTGATGACGACACCGGGGAACCCGCTTTCTCGGTGCCAATCGACGACGGTACTGGGGTTCCGTGCCCCTGCACCGTAGTATGATTATTAATATTTCCCTCCATTGTATTTCGGAAAATAGCATTTTATACCTACTGCCAGGTAAAACACAGCCGCATCTAACCTCAGGAACAAACGCTGACCAGTACGCCGCCTATTCTAGGAACCGTCGGGTCTGGATTTGATTCTAGTTTTGGTCCACCCCGGGTATTTTATTTCCCCGGTTCCCGCCATATCTGGTGAGAATCCCCTATCCGCCACCTGGGGAGGCGCCCAATGGGAGACTAGCTACTTCACACGGGTCTTTCATGCTTCTAACAAAGTAATGGAATTTGGTAATATGGATATTTAAGGTCTAATGAGCTCAAATCATAATTGTTGGGAAACTCGTTTACTACATCCTCTATTTGTGGTGGGAGGGGGGCGTCTAAATTAGTAAATGTATTCATAGTTGGCGAATAATTAATTACCATCAACGGCTGCGTTGACCTGGGCTGGCTGGTATTAGATCCAAGACTATTTATTCTTGGGCCAGTTCCAATGAATGACCCTGCTTGCCTGCAATACCTCAGTAAGAGTAAGAGTGTGATTTTCTAGTAGTCTTTGACTAATTAGAATTAGTCAAAGACTACTAGAAAATACCATCTATGAATGCGTCCCTGACACATTCGTCCCTGTTGACCGTAGCGGTGACCGCTTTAAAAGCACGATCCTTTACCAGGAGTCGTTAAAGCTTTAAGTATTTTTGTGTGGATTCTCCAGACTACTGACGTCGTGTTTTATGTTTATGTTGAGCAAATATTTCACTTATAGTTTTAACGTAAACCCTTTTCAGAGTTTCGGTAGCTTCATTCTACGTACCGACTTAACTTTGTACATTCGAATTCTGATGGTGCGACAAGTTGATTAATAATTTAGCCTTATCTGAATCTGAGGTTACATTGGTCGGCAATATGAAATGTTGAAATGTTTTAAACCAGTGGCTCCACTCGATTGCATCAATGCTAGTTTGTAGTGAGATTGACAGTCTCTCTGGCCAAAGAAGCTTCTCCATCACGAACGATACACTTGAATTAATTCAGTTTAATCAATTGCTATTATGAAATAAGGAATAACATAAACTAGACTTTATTAAACTGAATTAAACACATGGATAACTACGATAACAATATTAGCTTTAACAAACAAATGTTTTAACAACAAATAATTTATAAATATAAGTGGTATAAGTGGACAAGCAAGATTGTGATAAAGGTTTTAACAAGTGACTGTGATAAATAAATTTTTATTTTTGGTTTTAATGTAAAAGTTAACTAATTAGAAATTGTTGTTGTGACCTGGGCAGAATAGCCTGCATGATGTTGAGTTTTAAATATTTTTATTTCCAAAATTATATTAAGATGTCCCTAAGGATGGCCGGATTGGCCGAAACGTCTGACTTATAACAAAAATATAATGTGTTGAGACAAAATGGATAAAAATTTAATTATTTATTTAAACAAAATTAACCAGTCTCAAGAAAGTGTAAAGATTATAAATATATAAGTGGTATGTTACTAGTAGTGGTTTGTAAATGTTAATTGTATAAATATTAGTATATCACTTTATAAAAATGCTTGTAGTCCATATTGGAAATGTCCGAACAAAATCTGGCCCGTTTTCAGCACAACCAACAAGATTTTTTTGCGCCGGTTTGTGACTACCGATGAAACTTGGGTATAGGGTATACCCCAGAGACAAAACAGCAGTCAAAGCAGTGGAAACATGCTCGCCACCAAAGAAAGCAAAGACAGTACGTTCGGCCGGAAAGGTCATGGCCTCAATTTTCTGGGATGCAAAAGGCATTCTGCTGATAGATTATCTTCCTACTGGCCAATCAATTACAGGGCAATACTACGCAAACCTCCTAGATCAACTGCAGGAAAAGATGCGCGAATAAAAGCTTGGTTTGGCAAGGAAATAAGCCATCTTTCATCAGGACAACGCCCGCCCGCACACAAGTGCTATTGCCATGGCAAAATTTCATGAACTGAGGTAAGCATTATTGCCATATCCACTTTATTCACCTGATTTGGCACCATCAGACTTTCATCTCTTCCCCAAGCTGAAAATTTTCCTGGGTGGATGGAGATTTCCTACTACGGAAGAACTGACGGCCGAATTGGAGAGGTATTTTGCAGGCCTGGAGGAATCTCATTTTCGAGATAGGATCAAGACATTGAAACATCGCTGGACCAAATGCATTAGTCTACAGGGAGACTATGTTGAAAAATAAATGCAGTTCAACTGAGGTAAGACACTTCTTTCTAGTAAATTCCGAGAGATTTTCAAACCACCCTCAGAGTATAGAGCTTAAGGGCTATAAATTTGAAATATTTAAGTGATGACAAACTTCATTAAAATTAATATTGAAGTTCATAAGAACATGCTGTCACTTCTTATCCAGAATAGAGTATTATCGTAACTCTTCTCACAGCTAGTTAAAGGTCAAAGTTCATTAACGAGTGTATTTTTAGCCTTAAAATAAAAAGATCAAATCAGACAATGTAATAAATGATATATTTAAAATTTATAACATAAATTCATTAAACCCCAACTCAACGAATCTCTACGCATGAGAACCTCTATGGTGTTTTCTTGAAAACCATAACCTTATTCTGATAAGTTTGAACAGTCCTATAAATACTACTGAGTATGATAAAGTTATATTTTAATTTTTAATACATTTATACATTACTATTGATTAAAATTTTTTTTTTTATCATTCAATTAAAAGTTATAAATTTAGGTATTTTAATTTTCAGGAATGCCTGGGGTTCTCAACTATTTCAAGACACCTCTCACCGATTTAACAGGTACTATCCTCACTCACCAGTATTTCGGTCGTTGTCAAGGAATTGAAATGAAAGCTATCAATTGTTTGGAAGCCTATGGTCAAGAAAGAGGTTTAAAAGAGTGTGGTGACCTTTTAGGCGACTATGAGGAATGCCATAAGAGATTTAAACAAGTAATTTAATTTGATTTTAACTAATTTTAGCTTTATTTTCCATTCCATTTCATTAATAAATTATATTTCAGAGATATAATCTCAAGTTTATACTTGCCCCCTTGGTTCCTGACTAATGTCTTTAGAACACTATAGTAACAGCAGTCACTATTCTGGTTCCGTTGTTTTCTAGTTTATCAGCTTGCTATTGTGATGTTAAATTTAAGTTACAGAAGATGGATAAATAGTCAGTAGATTTTTGGTTTTCTTCAGTAATCTATAGTTCATCTTGGTTCATACGGAGCCTTTTTTTTATGAACCAATTCAGTCTTGTACTCCCGATTTTCCTGCCCCATTGGTTTAATCACTGCTTCCTCATTTATTTTTATGACTTTTTTTTTGTGGTTCTACTGTGATAAAATTCATCCATTTGGCTATGGAAGCTAAGACAAAAATGAAACTAATTTATTTCTTATCTAAAGTTTGAAAGATGTTATCATAATGATTTTTCCACCAAAACTTTAGCTTCTAGAGCAGATCTAAGGAAAAATGCAAACATTAAAAAATAATTTCTATTTACTCATATTAATTTACAAAATTTTTAACACTTTGATTGTGGGAGCTCCCCAAGAAAACTTCTTAAAAGCATACTTTTTTTGTTGTTGATATTTTCTTTTCTTTCTACTTAAATATGCATTATGTAATGTATAAAATTTAATATTCAGCCAAATAAAGTTTAAACACCTGTTTTTTGAACCCTAACAATTACTGTTGTCACCTGCATAAGCTACTGATACTATGTATGCCACCAGCTGATAAATGAATGTTTCGCATGGTTTTTAACTGAAATAGTTAGACTCTACAAAGTTATTGTATATCACCAGATATTTTATAAAACATTTGGACAATATGAAATAATCCAAAGACATGTAAAAACTAAATTTTTTTTAAATTAAAATAATTCTTTGAATTTATTAAAAATGTTATTAGAAGTCTGTAAAATAAAATAGTACATAAGTAAATAAATTTATATAATTCAAAAATTAAATTTGAATAAATTAGATGATAAAAAAAAATTGAAGGAGTAAATTTCTTAATCCTTAATGGCTGCAGAACTCAGATCGATCGTTGTTGGTGGAAGCTAGGAGTACTAACACTATTTAAGGCAATCTAAGGTCAAAGGGAGGTGCTAGACTTCTCAACACAAGTTAGAAAAGTGACCTCCCTTGACGATAGCTTACAGTCATACGGTGATGGTAGGACACCTTGACAATAAAGTGTTGCAACCAACAAAACTTGTGTTTAAAAAAAAAAAGTGTTAAGGTACTATTTAAAGTACCCTTTTAGATTTTTCTCACCAAAAATGGTGGCAGATTTTGATTCAACACACCAAAAAATCATTTGTACCTAAGGTCGAAACCAAAAAATACTTTTTTTTCAGTCCTGTGAGGTCTCAAAATTTTGAAGTTAAGAAATTATAGATCAGTTAGAAGCTTTGTATGTTGCTTATCTTCAGTTGATCCGATTTCTAAGTTCTTTAACCTATTAGAATGAGGGAAGTTTCTTCTTTTCATCCTCATCGCAGACAACTGTAGCATTATTTTATAAGCTTAGCATAAACAAATTTATTGCAAAATAATCACAAAACTTAGGTTTGTCTGAAAATTTGAATATAGGGTTTTTCAAAGTGCCAAATGCAAAACCGATTTGAAACTAGCTTTTATTACAAAATATTTTTCAATATACCTCATTCTGTAGATGAACACAGTTTTCAATACATATAATTCAATAGACCCACCAGAACCTTCAATACTTCAGTTATTTGATTTAAATAAATTGGCTTATCTAATCTTGTCGTATTACTTAGAACCTGTTTTGAAAATTTTAAACTAATATTTAATTCTCGTTTTCGGAAACATGTACTATCTATAATATGAAAATTGGATCACTCTCAAATTTATTAGAGAGAGTTCTAATGTTTTTTGAATTTTACATAATGAGAAAAGTGAAAAACTGGAGTGAAGTATATTGAAAATATTTTGAAGATGATAAGGGCTGCGGTTAAAGAAGAAAAAAATTATTTTCAACTATATATTTATTGCCAATGTTTTGAACCACAAGGTTTTTGTTCTTTGTTTATATCTCCACCCGTTATAACTACCCTGATGATAACCTACATTGTGAGTTGAAACGTCAGCAATAAATAATTAAAAACTATTTCTTTCTTCTTGACCACAGCCCTAACCATATCTTTCAAATTCACATAATGTTAATCATATATATATATATATATGTGTGTGTGTGTGTGTTTTGAGAAATATTTTGTACTAAAAACTGGTGTCAGATCGGTTTTTAGCTCTATTAAAAACCCCTACATTCAAATTTTCAGGCATATTTAAAAATATTTATTAGGTTTATAAATTACAGGATTCACTATAACCTGTTTGTTTCTGTGTGATTTTGACCTAAAGTAATCTGCAAAAAAAAAAACTCAATTTTGTGTTTATTAAGATGTAATAAATGTTATTACACAAACCTTATAAAATTATTTGGTTAGAAAGTAATTATTTTTTAACACTTACATTTTTTTATATCATTTTTCTAATCAAGATCTCAAATAAAATATTATATATATATATATATAAATACGTGACCATATTAATTCAAATTATGAAGAAGATAGTCAGGGGTGTGGTCATAAGAAATGATTTTAACAGAAGAAACCATTTTGGCAACAAAGAAACAAGAAACTAGTTTGCTAACTATTTTTTGTTTTCTTGTGACCGCACCACTGACCTTCTTCTTCATAATCAAATAAAATAGTTTCAGAGTGTTGTATTTATTTATTTTTCTTAGGTCCCATTTGATTTCTTTTATTATTATAATAAAACCATTGAAAATATTTTGATCAAAATATGTGATAAAACCCTGTATCCTCCCCTTGTATTTTAATTTTTTATTTATTCTTAGCACAAGGCATCTATAAGTACAGGATCTGGTGCGGCTACACTGGCATAAGACTGGGCCTAAGTAAATCAAGCAATTATTTAGAAGGCACTTAGTTAGTCTTCTCAAGTTTCCTTCCAATCTCTGTTGGATAATTATTAACATATAAATTTTATTGGGTTGGTAAATAAGTATTTGGTGTTTCTTTTGATTTATCTTCTATCATTATATATAGACTCTCTTAAGCTTCACTTTTATCCTGCTAATGGATTTTTTATTATCTTGAACAAATTTCATTAGAAATGTTGTTATAATCTAATTTAAATCAGTTGAATGATTCTCAAAATGATTATATGCCCCCAACAATCATTTCTTTGATTTACAATTCTCAGTCTGCTACCTTATGCACAATTTAAGTCAAAATTAATTTTATAATTTTAAATGTTTGTTTCTTTTGATAACATTTATATTGTATTTTTGGTTTTGATTTTTTAATGGCCTGTGCCTAGCAAATTTATATTTTCATTACCGCAAGTGCTTTTACCTACATTGATGACCAGTAATAATAGAAATAAATAACCGGAAATTCTAAAACAGTAGTAGGGAGGGTTAACTACATGCTACTTAAAGGAACTAGAGATAACCTAGGAACCTACCCATCAAAACTTGATCATTCATGGTCTTTCTTGCTACCCATTGTCTTACGATATGTCTGGTTCAGGCTGCATTCAATACTCCCAAGATCTAGCTACTCAATTAAAATATCATATATGACGAAGTTTAGAAATCAAAATTAAATTTTGACCAGCTTTTCAGGTCAAATACCCACATAAGTGGGGCACTTTATAGTGGAAAGTATGTTCTTTGTTTTTAAAAATAATTTATTTTAATTTTGTTTAGATTGCTCGCTATGAAGCCATACAGAGTGAAAGGCGTAAGCAAGGTGTTTTTGAGCCTGCCCCACGAGCAGATGTTTATGAGGACTGATTAATTTGAAGAATTTTCTATTTTGGAAAGTTTATTAAAATTTTCAATTGTTAAGATGTAATTATTTTATTTGTAGATTCTGAATTTCAAATTGTTTCTCATAATATTTAATGATCATTTTAGTCAAACTGTATCTACTTTTGATTTGTGATAATAAAAAAAAAATTAAAATGTTTAATTATTTTTTAAGATGTATGTTCCTCTTTAATCATAAAATATGTTAAATATCATACAATCCTAATTTTAATTTATTGATATAATATTATCTTCAGCATTTTTTATTTGTTTGGTCTTGTTTAAAGGTGTAAAACCTTTTGGTAAACAACGCCTATGGATTATTATAATTATAAAGACACACACACACACATTCATGCACTCATGCTTAAGCAAAAAAATAAATAAAAGTAATAATAAAAAAATTATAAGTTATAATAATAATAAAATAAAAATCGAAGAAAGGCTATAATTTGGAAAAGACGCGATGCACTTTTGTGTTTTGTGTGCCAATATGATTTTTGCTTCCTCATCTGTGAAAACTTCAGGTAAATTTGGGGTCTGTCCTATTCTGTTTATTGGTAGTAGATAGTGAGGGCATTCTTCAAAAATATGTTTAATTGTGATAGACTGACAATATTTGCCCATTAAAGAGGAAAAAATACTAATTAGGTGTGAGTGAGTGAGGAGAGTATGGCCGTTTTCAAGCGTGATAAAGCAACTTCCTCCCAGTGACTCCTGTAGTATGATGTCGTCCATGGTTTTACAAATCTTTTAATTTACTCTGAGAGCTTTCATCTCACATGGCCTGCCATTTTTCCAATATTTTAATTTTAAGAGGCATACTGTGTTCTGAACGGCAGTGCCTCTCTGGCAGCTTTGTCTGCGAGCCAATGCCAATGTGGCTTAGGAACCATATCAAATTTACAGACTTACCTTGATCAAACAGTTTTTAGAGGAAAAATAGGATTTTTATGATGAGTGGACGTTTGGAATACATGTTTCTTAAACTTTTTAAAGACCTCAATGAATCTGAGGTTATTGCAATTGTCTTTTGAGTTATTTTGGCAAAAATGGAGGGCTGATGCTATCGCTTGGAGTTCGGCGATATATATTGAATATAATATATGTAATTTAAATTTGTGGGTTGAATTACGGGTAACGAAAGATGAGGTGGTTGAGCTTTCTGATTCATCTGTGTAATATTTTGTTTTATTCACAGTGATTCAGATACAATAAGGGAACTGTGCCCTAATTTTTCTTTGTAGTTTAATAAGGATGAATTCTTGAAGTAAGTTTAAGTCCATCCTTTCTTTTTATTTTAATTTATGAAGAATTATACTTAAAAACGTATAATTAAACATTTTTAATAGTAAGATATTAGTAGGTAATAAAATACTCTAAGAATATTACATTTAAAAAAAAAAAAAGGATTTGATTTAAAATAAATTTTGCATAATATAGTGATAAAGTAATACTAAATTATTAGAATCAGTCAGTTTACTGATTTATCATTGTGTAATAAATAATAAGAAACCCATGGCCAACCCGAAGGTTCGCTGCCAATACCTCCAATCCCTTTCTACACATATCCATCCAATGATGTTGGTCCAAAGCCAAGTATCGGATCAGTTTTGGTGAAATCCTCCCAACTACGCTTTGATATACCTCTCGGCTCGTCACCCATCGGTTCAGTGTTTATTCACTTCAGGGATCCTTTCCTTACCTGCCTTCCATTGTGAATATCTTTACAAGATAGTTAGGTGCATTGTTTCATTCTTCTGCTCTTACAAGTTCGTATTTTAATTTTATTTTTTTTAAATACTATGTTTCCACTAAAATGCATTATCTTCCTACATAGTTCCTTTTGTCATAAAGTGGTTATTGATTTAGAAACTTAAGTGTACCTTACAAGTATAACAATATGATTAATGATTGCCTTCATAGAAAATATGCTTATTCCAAATATTAGTTAACAATTTGCTGAATTATTGTTATCAAAGATAGATTTCCAAAGGTGTTTTGGTAGATAAATGTTATAAAATTTATTTCAAATTATAGTTTGTTACATTACTAGTATTCACGATTTTAATTGTTTTATTGAAGTCTAAAGAGTGGGAAACATGATGTGCAAGCATTCATACTTAAATGTACAGAACAAAAATGTGTTAATTGCTTCTAGAATGCACTGGTTATGAAAATTAAAATATAAAACATCTTGCAAATTAAATGAATAATTAAATAAAAATTCAATTTCTGCTAATGAATCATTTAAATGAGATAGATACTAATAATTTGAGATGTTGGTACGTTAATAAATATGTAGTTTTTTTTCTTATAGAAGTAAATAACAAAAAATTTACTGATTAACATTAAGAATTAGTAATTATTAAAATTAATAATAATGTTATAATTTATGAAACTGAACATAACACTAATAATTAGATATCATACTAGATTAATAATTTACTGTGACTAATAAATAATAATATAATTTTTAGAGTAGCAGTCAATGACAATAATTTTTAACTGAAAGTGATTCAGTAATTGGTGTTTTTGTGGTTTATTTGTAGTTTCACATGATAGAGTATTCCAAAACCACAGCCATTTATTTATAAACATACTTATTGTCAAATGACAAGAAGTGTTTTAATAAATATTTACATCTTACAGAAATTAGCATAAAATAGCATTGTTTAAATTACAGTAATATTTATGTGTTGTTTAATATATAATTATTTGGGAACCTATAATTTAATTTAAATAATTATAATTAGTGAATAAATGTATTCTTTTCTAAGAGATAGAGAAACACATCATAGGTTGTTTTTTTAGTAAAACACCATACTTAAGTAAAGATGGAGATATGTGTTTATTTTGAAGAGTAATGAAATTAGGAATAATCTCTATTCTAAAAATGGCTGTTCCTCTAAAAATAATATAATTTGACAGTTTTATAAATTATTAGTCCAGTTGTATAAAATTATGTTTAAATAAATCATCAATTCATATTATTGGTGGTATAAAATACTTAAAAGTACCTATTCAAATTATGTATATGTAAATCTATTCAATTGTCAAAGTACTTCAGTAATAACGCATTGCAAAAATATATGAACTAAAACTTCCTAAGAAATTAAAGTATACAAATGAACATTACTTAGTTGATAAAAATTTCATATTTGCTCTCCTTAGTTTGCAGAAACTGCAATTTCCAAATTACCAGGATTTTCTGGGAAATAAAGGTTATGAAGATGTTATATACTTATATTTTACTAAGATTGGCTTTGAAGGTTGAGAATTGAGAAGAGATAGGATTTTTTTTATTTTAATGAGGTCAAAGAGGAGATTTTATTGTGTCGAATAATAATGATAGTGTTATTTGAGCGATGTACAAATCATAGTTTTCTCTACTTTTAATGAAACTGTCATATTACAATTTTAAATAATGTGTGGTCAGTTTCATCTTATTTACACATTATTTTTTAACATAAGTAATTAAACCCCAAAAAACAATTGAGGAAGGGAACAACGAAATGATATAAAATATTACACATGTGTAATGAGGGAACAGTTTCACTTACAATCTATTGTATACGACCTCGTCTTGTTAAGAATAGACTGTTTTACATAATTCACGAATTAATTAGTTAAAATAAACCTCCATGGAGATGATAGGTTATCTTGACGGGTCGTAATCAGTAAGGAACTATGTGTTGGTTGTAAGCTGTGAAAACATGAAAGTATTTATGGAAAGAAAACTTCTAATAAAACTTCAGAAATGCGTATTTTGTCAAGGTTTGCTACGGAACGATTTCAGGGGTAAGTGCTAAAACATTAAAACTCCATTTATCAAACTGAACCAATTTATCAACACTATTTCTCACTGATAATAAACTTTATAGAAGCTAAATGTTTTTAAAAACTACATTGATCTTCATTAACATTATTTTCATTTATTTATGCATTTAACATTATTGTTGGTAATTTTTTTTTTGCTGTATTATTTTAATTTTGAAGTAGTTTTTCTCAACAGAAAGTTTACCATTTCTATCTCCCTGTAAGTGGAGTAAGCTGTTGGTTGAAAGGTCTTAGTGACCACATTGTTTCCTTCCGTTAATGTTTGACCTCTTATAAGGGTTACCTAACTTGCTTTATTTGTGTTTTTACTCCAGTATCTAAAACTAAATTTTGCAGTGGGTTCTTCCTTCCTATCATGTTTGTAATTAACTACGGGAGTCAAAAGATTTGATAAAATGATGATGCGGGTTTCCAGAAATTTACTCGCTGAAGAGCGAACTATTTACTACAAAGAGATAGAAATTCTATCCACTGTCAAGAAAAATGTGATTTTTTAATTTTACTTTTATATCTCTATCTAAATCTACATATATATTATTTAGAACTGTGAATACTACATATTCTAACCATATTAAATCCAATAATTTCATTATTTTTAGTAAAAATCAAATTGAGTATTGCTAGTACAAATGCTTGGGTTAAAGCTAGAAAACTAGCTAGGGAACACAAGCTTAAATGTTTTTTATTCCTGAAAAGGAGAAAGTAAATTGGCAAGTTTAGTTCAATTTGACTGGTAAGTTTTTATCCGATTGGTATCGCTTTTTAAAAAAAAAATGTAATTTTTTTTTATGCTTACATCGTTTTGTTTTTCAAAGTTCTTCAATTAATTGCGGTATTCATTGCTCTATTTTTGTTTTTCCTGTTGGTTTGAAATAATGATGAGTGTGTGATATCAGAGAGCTGAGAAAGCTCATCCCTAAAAGAAAATAATTGAATGATTGATTCATAAATATGACATTTTTTTATTGCAATGATATACGATCTAATAAAAAAAATAAATAATATTAGGAGTATAGTATTATTTTTTAACAAATAAATGAAATCAAGTAGATTTAAATTGAGATAAAAGTATTACTTTTTGTGTATTTTACACTCCACCACCAGATTAATAATAATCTGTTTTACGCTCCCAGATGAATATAAAACAAATAATGGAGGAGATGGTCAGAGTCCCGATCAAAAGAGAGATAAAAATAGTTCATAACTATTTATTTTCCGACGTTTCGACCCCCTTTGTAGAGCTTCATCAAGGCTAAAAAGATACAAAAACAACTAACAATTTTTTTTGGTATCTTTTTATCCCTGACGAAGCTCTAAAACATGGGGTGAAACATCGGAAAATAAATAGTTATTAACTATTGCTGTTTCTCTTTTGACCGCAACCCTGACTATCTTCTCCATAAGTTGAAATTATTCAAGTATATATATATATACATATATAAAACAAATATGTTGAATTTCGTATTTTTCAATGCAAATGTTTTTTAATGGGACAATTAAAAAGATTTTTTATAATTAACACTCAAGTGATGAATTATGTGTCATTTAACTAGGGAATCCACTGAACTATGGAAGACTTATTTAGACAATTAATAATGTATCATTGCAAATAATAGGAGTGACGGTAGCAGCGGGGAAACGCGCCTGTCAGCCAATGCTTGCGAGTTCGAGTCCCCAGCCCTATCCGGGATTTTTTCAAGCATATAATTATATAATACTCGCACACAGCCTCCCCCCGGGCATTATTGAGGCCCGTTAGCCAGTGGGTGGCACTCACAAAAATAGGCGTAGGAGTGACCAACCCACCCTATGAAAACCATGTCATGAAACGTGCGATGTATTTCCTAAGTATATCGCGCGAGGCCTTAGACCTCCACGGTCTGTCACGCCAATAATAATAGCATCGCAAATAATAATGAATCATAGAAACACATTGGATTTAATTTATAGTGTCAGGGAATCATACTTCACATAATAGTACAGAACAGCCAGAAGGCAATTTTTTTCATAATAAAAATAAAGGTTTTTCCTCAACAATTTGTTCAATTCTATTACAATCGAGTCCAAGTAAGTTGCGGCATGTCCCAGAATGGCCTGGTTCAGTTCGGTTGTTGGTTCGATTCCCGTCTGGTTCACTTTGTATTTCGTTGTGGTAGTAGGAAAAGACTGAAACTAAAAATTAATCATTAGGGGTTGACAGAAAAAAAAAAGAACAATTGGTACATGTTCCAGAATAAATCACTCTCCCAAAATAACTGTAACAGTTCTAATGACCGTAAAATTTAAGTTAATATGTTAAAAATTCATATTGATTTTTAAATTTTCAGAAAAGCCATAAAATTCAACTTATAAATAAATAAATTTATAACATTTACAAATTTATAAAAGGATATAAAATATAAATTTCCGAACTTTTTTTCTCGCTTATTTCTTTTTTATTGGGATTGTATTAAAAATGAATCCACAAATTTTCTTTGAATACACTACCGTACACACGGTTTAAGAAAAAAGAAATATTCCCTTCTATTATTTTTGGTGTTGTGATATCCTAGAGAGATTTTGATGGTCATAAAGGGTCATATATCAATCAATAGTCGGTATAAGTGGCTACTAAGGAGGGTGGGAGTGGCGATTTCATCTATGGCAAAAAAATAAATGAATAATTGCGATATCAATCACGATTATTTGTCGTTATAATTACGATACTATAAAAAAAAAACTGCAATAGTCACTTGGATTATATAATTAAATTTGTCATTACATAGCAGTAACCCATTTTTTTATTATATGATAGTTTATATTTTATTTGAAACTCTGTTAGGGATTATTTCTTGTTTTCCAAACTCTGAAAAATGATCTGGCATGTGTTTTTATGTCTCAGTAAGAGACCGTTTTGGAGCGAGATGGATACAATTCCCGCCTGGGCCAGTTAATATTATTTTCAAAAAAATATCATATAAAAAATGTAATCGTGCATACGATATTTTAATGTGATCTCCGATATATTTATTATTGCTGTACATCCAATTGTTCTTGAAAGGCAATTCAACGTTTTCAGCATCCATGAAACATAGTCTGAACTTATACCACAGAATTTGCTTTTCGCTTATGATACGTTGATTTGCTTTCATTATTAGGGGTATTCATGATGTTGTGTTAAATGTAAAATGTTTTGCCATGTTAAATGTTATAACTATAAGATTGTGAGCAGCCCTATTTGAAGTCATGTTAAACGTTAAATGCACAAGAGTCCCTAGCGGATTTTCTCAGCAACTTGTTGTATAAGCCTTTATGTTTATAACCTTCCTTTCAGACCCTCATGTTATTGTTTACTTCAATTTTGATTTAAGTAATTAATTACAACATGCCTAGAGTGAGTGAAAAGTGGAATTTGTGTGAAAGTTTAGCTTATGAAATGAAATGAAAAAATAACTTTATTCTGGGACATATGTCCCCTAAGAATAATTACATGGTTCATATAGTGAAATTTTTATCTGGCGAACGTTTACAAATTTTCAGATAGTAGAATGAAATTACATTGTTTTTTTTTTTTTTTTTCTCAAATGTATCATTAAAATTATCCATTCTGGTCTAATAACAGGGATATGAATACCACAAACACACGAAAGAACTGAGCTGTCACAACAACAAAAATGGCGGCGATCTCAACTGGTCTATTGTGTGACGTCATTATCCATTTAACAGACCAAGTAACAGACTCTCAGCCATGTTAAATGTTATTTCGTTTAACCACGGTAAAATAATGCAATTTTTTTTCGATTTAACATGAGTTTTTCCATTTAACACGCTTTAACATGTTAAACCAAAGATCATGAATACCCCTATTATCGGAGAACATAGGCTGTCAAGTCTGTTGAGATGTCATGTATAAAACGATATTGACGGAATGGAGCCGATCTAGTATAGTAGATCCCATATCCTTTACGTATAGAGATGGAAATTTCCACTCTTGAGAGAGCCGCCATGTGTAAGAAAAATTCACTGAGACACGTAACAAATCGCAAAAAATCATTAATTTCTTTTAATATATCTCCATACATTCAGGTTCCTTATGAGCCCTCTTCGGTCTCCAATGGCTGTGATAGTATGGCATATCGTTTCTGACTTCATGTCTTGATTAGAGCCAAGGCATGTGGCGCAGAGAGGTCATGGAGGCTACTCCATTGGCTTCCATGATATAAAATATATATTAAAAAAAATTGTTTACAATTAAATGAGTGAATACCTAATTATTTTATGTTGTGTACTATTAATGAGAAAAACATAAATTCATACGAATGAGTGATTCTGAAATGAAGAAAAAAGTTCGTGAAACAAAAGCTATGGGTGGGTCCAGGCATGAAAAAACCATTTCCTAACGTCCTACCTCTTCTCTGCGATTAAGAGCATACATTGTATGCCCTCATAAACAAATTTTATGTTTAACGTGAAAAAAGTCAGGAACGTGGATTTTACTAGAACAGTTTTTAAGTTTTCAACCTTCCAAATTTAACCAGAAAAATTGGAAGGAGGTAAAAAATCTCTAACTTTTATTGTTCTGGACTCCTCCATCATTCGTTTTAATGATTTGTAAGTTTTTAGAACGTTTACTCCAGTGGACAAGACCTCCAAACCGTAGGAAATAGATTGGAATGTTGAAAAAAACAAAACATTTTAATTGATAGTTTTCATCTTATGTATAATCATCATATTATTTCAGGCTTAAGTACTCAAAGTAAAGTTGGATTTGTTGGGCTGGGCAACATGGGAGAAAAAATGTGTAACAATTTACTCAAAAAGGTATGTATCGAACCTCTGTTCCATGATTTGACAACATCAAATATTTATGACTAACAATGTTGATATTTATTTTAGGACTTTAAAGTAATGGTCCAAGATTTGAATCCAAAGAAGGTAGAATTGTTGAATAAAGCGGGAGCAGTTGCAGCCGAAAAAAATTCCGACATTGCCGAATTCGCTGATTTCATAATAACGATGCTTCCAGCCAGTCACCATGTGACTTCTTTTTACGCTGGCGAAAATGGAATAATGAAGTAAGATTAATTAATTTGTTTTCTTAAATTCTTTATTCAAAAGGGTGCTGACGCTTGTGGGAAGGCAATAATTATGATTAAATTTCTAATATAATTAATGTATAAATAAAATCAGTCTTGTGATAATTAATGCCTAATATCACCATTTCAGGTTACCTCACTTAAATTATTAAATTTAAAAAAAAAAAAAGGGCTACTACGATTTTTCAAAAAGAATAGTGACAAAAATAGTTTGGTAATCTAGGGGAAACGTAGTACAAAATATACTAACAAAATTTTAGCTAATAAAAGAAAAATGGTCCGGATGCAGTCAAAGAAAAACCCAAATAGTCATGAAACTATTTATAATGAGCCAACGTTTCGCCCCACATTGCAGGGCTTCATCAGGGCTAAAAAAAAAAATACAAACACTTAAATGATGTACATAACTGAACAAAGTAAATGAAAAATTAAAAAGAAGTACAAGATAGGAAACGTGCCTTTCGTTACGTTTACTACCTTGCTTTATTCTTCTTCCTTTTTTCCATCTTTTCTGTGTATTGTATTTTATAATATTTCTTCTTTTTTCATCTTTTGTTATACCCGTTTTCACTAGTTGTCTAAAACATATTATTATTCTTATTTAATTTTTAAGTTCCACTGTATATCTTTTTAATTTTTCATTTACTTTGTTCATTTATGTTTACATCATTTAAGTGTTTGTATCTTTTTTTTTATCCGGGATGAAGCCCTGCAACGTGGGGCGAAACGTTGGCTCTTTCTGGGCGATTATTTGAGTTTTTCTTTGACTGCACCCGGACCTTCTTCCTTTTAATATTACACACGGTCAATCAGCGATCTTCCAATTATTAACTATATGTTATTTATTTAATTTTGTCCAAAATAACTTTTTTATCTAAAAAATAATCCCTGGATTGGCACAATATATTGTTTCATGCAATCTTAAGTTATAATTTTTAGGTTTATCAGACCTGGGACTTTAGCAATCGACTGTAGTACTGTTGACCACGTAGCACCAAAGAATCTGAGTAATTTATTTGAAAAAATTGGTGCTTCAATCATAGACGCTCCTGTCTCTGGAGGTATGCAATTATTTCCTGATGACTTTTCAATAAGGAAAGTTAATTTTTCAATGCTAGCTTTTAAGTTCTCTTTTTTTTTTGTCATCAATCTCTAATTCGAAAAGGAAATAAAACAAATGTTCTGGAAGCCAAATTTCATATAATATAAAAACAACGTTAAAAATTCTCCCTTACTTTTCCAATTTAATATAGTAATAAAAGTAAACAAAATAGGACTAAAAATGCTTTTAAACTATTTTTTAAAGGTGTTTGTAGGCAGGATGGTCGAAAAGAAGCGATTTGAATGTCTTTTATTATATTATATTATTATTATAGGAAGAGGATATAGGTTGGAAGATCATTCCCAAAATACTGCTGTGGTTTACTATTGATTTTAGTAATTTTATTTTACGCTGACTTTTCATTAATAAAAGTATACAAAATGATACTAAAAATGCTGATTAGCTAAATTTTTTTTTAAAGGTAGATAGGATGGTCTAAATGAAGGAACTTGAATGTCTTTTATTATATTATATTATCATTATTTATTTTATTACTGTCCTTTAGGAAGAGGATATAGGTAGGAAGATCATTCTCATAATAATATCGTGGTTAAAGAAACTTATTACTACATTATGATTACATATTTTTTCTGCAAAATTACTTAGTAATGATTGTAAAATTAATTGATAAAATCCGTAACGTTTTCATAACAACACTATTAGAGCTTTAGCTATTGTATACATACAATAACTTGTATTCACTATACTCTTCTTGCCTTTTTTTCTACGGAAGTTTGAATAATCGAGTGAAAGATCAACGTTCATGCTAATCTAGATAGAATAAGACACATTTTGAATATAGGCTCTGAAGAAAAAAAAATCCGTACACTCATATTACACTCGTAATCGTTGCAGTCCATCCTGCATAATATTAGATACTCTAATTGTTGCCAAAATAATTCTAACGCTCTAACCTTCACTACAGGATACATCTTTATTTGAAAGAACTATTACACTTGACCAGAATAGACATAGAAGTTTGTCAATGACGAAAAAAAAAAAGGCCTGGTTAAAAAATTAAAGATGTTAAAATGTATGAAATTCTAATTATGGTTGAGTCCGGTAAAACACTTTTAAGAGAAATGAGCGATTATTTCCTTCCCTTTTATAATCTTTTCAAAAATTTATATAAATAATCCTGATGGGATTATTCCAATGCAATAGTCCAAGCCTACTCTGAATTAAACAAATTACTCACAAAAACAAATATTACTCATAATCAACCTTTAAAATAAAAAATATCAAGTGTTCAGTTTTTTATTGCCTGCTGAGTAGATCAACTCATCAACTCCCCCGGACGACCGGGCCTGGGTATGTTCCCCCTCTTACCTCACGCTGACAATGAGTCTGTTTTCCCTTGATTTGAAACCTGCTCATTATTTTTAAAATAGATAAATTGTTGACGAGATTGGTCGAATTGTGAGTAATAGTAAAAAAAAAAAACTATTTATTAATTCCAAAGTTTTATATACCCTTATACATTTGTAGTACCGAAAAAATTGCCTCAGCTAATGCAAACATTATTTATAATGAAATATATATATAATTTAATTTGTATTACATTTGTCCACACCATCTCTTTTATTAGGTGTTTCAGCAGCATTGAATGGAACATTGACTTTCATGGTTGGAGGGAAGGAAGAAGACGTTGACAAAGCGAAACCGATACTTTCGGCTATGGGTAAAAATATAATCCATTGTGGAGAACTAGGAAGTGGCCAAATCGCTAAAATGTGTAACAATTTACTCCTGGGTATAACTATGTACGGAGCAGCTGAAATATTTCATTTTGGAAAAAAACTTGGAATGGACCTTAAAGTTTTGACATCCATTATAAACACCAGTTCAGGAAGATGTTGGGTCACTGATACTTATAACCCAGTGCCGAATGTTATGGAAAACGTTCCTAGCTCTAAAGGTTATGAGGTAAGTCCCATAGGTTCATATTTGAACTTAAATGGAATATTTCTTTCATTTGCTATACTTCCTATGAAATCTGGACCCAACATTTATTAACAATTATTTCAGCGAGCAGGTTAGTTTTTCATTCTTCTTTTTTGTTTTCTTTCCCCTTTCTTTATTTTACTCTTTCCCCTTATTTTACTTTTATCTTATTTTACTCTTTCCCCTTATTTTACTTTTATCTTATTTTACTCTTTCCCCTTATTTACTCCACTTTTATCCTTTTTCCTGCCCGCGTTATAAGTTTTGTACACTATACTTATAATTTGCCTCTTTATCATCTATTATTGTTACATATATTTTCTTCCTCTCAATTTTCATTTTCTTTCCATATTTAAATTTTAAATTAATAATAACTAATATGTTCATACTTCTTTACATTATATAACTTTAATTTTATTTCATTTTCTTAATTAAGTTATTGTACCCACTTTTTCAATTACCTATGTCTACATTTTATTTCCCGCTTCTCTCATCACTTAATTTTATTAATTCTATCTTGTAAAACTATTCATTGTATGTGTAAAATTATTTTGTTTATACTTTCTTTTTTATTTTTTATTTTTCTATACTTACTGTGGTTGTTATCTTGTTTTGTTTTTAGCCCTGAAGAAGGCTAGAAACTCTAGCCGAAACGTCGGCACATTAAAATAAGTTAGTCATACTTATTTGTGTTTCATTGACTGCACCCCCAACCATCTTCTCCTCATTATTTATTAACGTTTGATTCGGCTTCTCGTTTAGGCAAGATTATGGTCAGAATAATCTCTCTATTTCAGACCCAGTCTGTAATCTTTTTAACTTAGCACCATCCTCCTAGTTTATGTATACATACAGATATACATGCTTTGCCTTCTTTAAAAATAAAAATTTTAAATAGAGGATGTAAGAAAAAAAATTAAAATAGATAATAGTATTATTAGGAGAGATTTATGCAATTATATTGAAATAACATTTACACTATTTTTTAACCCTCCCCGAAAATTTATTTTATTACAACTACCTTACTCCCCTCCCCCCCCCCAAAAAAAACTAATTTCAGAAATAAGCATTTTGCTCATATTTTGAAATAAACCTCTATTTTTTCCTAGTATTTCATATGTTCTGTTTATACTTTTGTCTACCTTCCGTTAACCCTTTGATATTGCTTGCCTCTTGTGTATGTTACTCCCTCTTTTACTTCCCTACCTATACTCAATTCAGTTTTGCTCTGTCTTTCTGGCTATGACAAGACTGAGCATTTCTCTCAGGTGTACACTCCTCACATAACATCTTTTTTTCCTCACCTGGACACCTCTTATGTTTCTTAATTCAAATCATGAGTCAAGGTAAGATGATCTTACATCTTCTACGAAATCTGGATTCTTCAGCCCCAGATGGAAGTGCTACAATTTACAATTTCAATTTCAAATTGCATTGAAAGTAATTATAAAGATTTTTGTCATAACATCCAATTATAAAAAAAAAAGTAGTACAAATCATCTACCTTGAGATAAATGCTCACAGGACATCTCTTAGGTCAAAAAAAGTAGGACACTCCTGCCTGGTTAATTTGGAACCCATCATAATTTGTTTCTCTAAAATAAATTTGTTTACCTCTGGAGTCTCCTTAAAAGGGCGTACTCCAATGCCCAGCCACCTGCAATTGGCCCATTCCTCAAACGCATTTTCATGGAGCGACTCCCATAGAGCTCTCACATTCCGATGTCCTTGCTCAACCCCCAATCTATTGGCACATTCAGCCATTTCAGCTGAATAATAGAAAGTGGATTGGAAAAGGGCATCGGGTGGATTGAACAGTCTGAGCAATGGATCAATGCTATAGAGGAGCCTTCCATTGGCAGGGGATTTAGCCTAAACCTTGGTATATTCCCCAAGCATAAAACATCACCATAAATAGCCTTGACACTCCTGGGAATCATGGTGTCAATGCTGTCCAATGCCTTAGGATTGCTACAGTGCGCGAGACTCTATGTCATTGCAAATATATATATATATGGATTTAATTTTGTAGCATTATTCCAATTCATGATTTTATAAATAGTTTTCTTCACTGACTGTTATATACGTCAGGCGCCAATACGGATCAGCCAGAATACCTTCTCCTTTTTTTTTTTTTTTTTTTTTTTAAACTAAAATCCCCCCAAAAATAACTAAAGCTGATTTTATCATTTCAGGCTGGGTTCACTTCCCAAATGCTCTTGAAAGATCTTGAGATAGCAGAAAGAACAGCCAAAAAGATCAATCATCCTCTTGGCATTGGAAACAAAACATTGGAAATATACAAACAAATGTGTGAAACCGACCTCAGAGAAAAAGATTTTTCAATCATTTATGAGTATCTAACAAATAAAGATTATTACGACAAATTAAATTCATGAAATGAACAGGAATAATTCTCAATTAATTCGATTGACACTCTACTAAAGACAATGCAATGATACTACGAAAAACCACAATTATTCAAATTTATAAATTAGCTACTTTTGTAAGATTTCCATTATGTAATTATATAATTTAAGATAAATAGTTTTGAAATAAAGTGAAAAAACTTAATCATACTGGAAGAAACTGACATCAAAGACTATGTACCTTAAAATAAGTTTTGTTGTATTTACAGTTATTTTTTTGGAAGTAACATCTTAATATATTTAATTATCACATTTTTTTTCAATAAATGAGATCATATTTAGGAATCAACAGAACAGGCTGTTTTTGTTTAATATAACTGATAAACAAAGCTTGGATCACAATTTACCTTATGATTTACTAAAATTAAAGTACCAACAATTATGTTCTATATACATATATTTTTCATCTTTAAAATATTTGGTATATTAGTACAAAAAGAAAGAAAGGTAACAACACAAATTATCGTTTTATAAGATATGATTATTAATTACAACAGAAAGTAATTAAATGTTAAAGAATTATTTAACTTTTTCACTGTTTTCTTGTAAATATAATGTTAAAAAATCTGAATAAAAATCTTTGCTAGTACTGATTATTCTCAAATAATTTATAATAGACATAGGACTAATCAACAACTCAAGAAAATTTTTTCTACTCTAATTTTAACAAAATAATAATGTGTTTTTTAAATAATAAAGCCTACTCACATTACAGAAAGGGTTTTGGATTAAACTTTTTAAGGGAACTAGCGATTTCTGGAAATAAGGGACAGGAATTGAAATTAAACTTTCTAAACTATAACTCTTATGTCTAAACCAATTTGCTTCACCTTTGTTAAAGTAACATTGTAATAAAAAAAATTGTTTAATTATAATTTCTTGTCAACAGAGCAGGGGTTTCAAACAGACAGCCCACAGATCAAATGTGGCCCTTGAGGTATTTCATATTGCCCATAATGTTCAGCAGTAAAATGAAAACAGGACAATATGTTACGAAAAAATAGTAGTACTTAGGGGAGATGAAGATCAATTAGATGTGTTATAATTATATATTCCTGAATCCTCACTTAAAAACAATTTGAAAAAAAATGTAGAAGTGATGTTTCCTGTGTGAATCATGCTAGTGTTTCATATTTTAATTGAGTTTGACACAACAGCAATATATTATAAAAAAAAAAAAATATGATAAAAGTATGCTTAATATGAACATTGAGTCTCTAGCTCCTTTATTCCTGGATAAACTTGAATCTTTATTTCCGCATTTCATATTTTCTTTGACAGTGACAGTAATTATTTTTAAAATTATCATTTTAAAAACTATTTCTATTTTTGGGTTTTATCTTGAGCTGTTTCTACTTGCTCTTAAATATATGTGGAATATATAATAAGGAGAGTATTATAATCATGAAAAATATCAAATCTGAGCTTTCAACGGAAATACATGTTTTAAGGTCTCCTGATTCTAACTAACCAAGTTTCTCAAAATGGTCTTTGTCTATGAATTTAAACAACCTAGCTAAAAAAAAAAAAAGTATTCTATCAAACTGAAATTTAGTATTTAAGGTAGGTGTGTACCTGGGATGCTACAGAATTTTTTCAGTAAAATTAACTAACCAGAAAATTCCTAAATATGAACTATGAAAGAATTAGATAAAGGAGAAAATAAATGTTTTCGTGTTACCATGACTGTTATGACAACAGTGAAAAAGTTGAAACTATTGTCATAACAACCATAGAAACACAAAAATATAGTAATTTACTAATTTACTTTTTTTATTTAACCAATAAAAGGGAATATAGAAAGAGGAAGTATTACTATCATGACTAATAAAGAAGTTGCCGTTTTGAAATTAGTAAGGATTTTCTAAGGAAATATCATTCACTAATTTCAGAAAAAATAAAAAAACATAGGTATTGTTTTTTAATGACACCAGTTTGCTCTAAAAACTGTACTAAAACTAAAACTAAAAAAGTAAAATGGAAAGAATGAATTCATAGACACTGAATTGAAATTTTTTGTCATAAGTATAAACTAATCAATTTGAACCCAACATGGTGTCCAGAAAATAATAATTTTTATGTATTTTTACACCAAATTTTCAATTAATCAACTAATTAAATTATTTAAATAGACTGCATCAATGTAGTAGCTAGATGACCACAGATTATTTATTGAAATTCTGTAATGAAATGAATAGTTTCAACCAATTTTGATACAAAGAAAACTATGTAAATTTTGATCGCCAATCCAATATGATTTATTCATTAAGTTAAAAACATTAAACTTTTGGTGTTGACAGGATCAGCTATTTCAATTATTCAACTTATTTCATGTGATATATTAATTCTACCTTTTACTTTTAAAGAATAATTATCACCTTCAGGACAACCCTTTGTTCATTAAAAATAAATGTACTATATGAAGTATATAGCATGATAGAAGGCTTACAACAAATACCAATCTGCTATTATTTAGGAAAGAATTTTTAGAGATGTTTTTAGGTATTTTTTTTTAAATTATAAACTTTAAAACAGCAACAAAATTTTATTTTTGAATGAAAAGTGATTTATACATATTTTACTTTACAGATCAAATAATTTTTAACAGATGAATTCTATGAATCTTAAATCAACTAACACACCTAAAACCTGACAGCAATAATATCTTCATAATATGAATGGTGTCAATCACTAACATGTTAACACATATTTTTTTACTGCATTCACACCCATATATCTACAGAATATTGGAATTCATAATAATTTTATTTACAATTAACATTTACAGAAATGTTTACAATAAAATGTTTCTCAACCACTAACATTCATAATGCAATACAATTCAAATGATGTTTAAAATTGAAATGATACTGCAATAACTTACAAAAAATAATTCATAAGCAGTACATTGTGAAGATTTTATTAATGACTGCTTATAACTTTAATATAAAATCTGAACAATAAAATACTTATTACTTTTTTTTAAACATACTGATTTCTTTTTCTAGTGGAATGCACTTTAATTCCTTATAATTAATACAGTGTTTCATTTTTTAAAACCTACTAACCAACTTAATTCATAAAACACAGATGACACTTTGAATATTACACATTGAAATGTAAATAAAATATATCCAATTAAATACAATGTTTTCTAAACAATACTAACAGTGGCCATTGACAGTATGTACGAATTTATTTGGTTACTTTTGAAAACTATAAACAGGAATGTAAATATGTTTTTTTCAGATAGAATGGATAATTATTCAAGCAGCAATTATGGATAAAATCATATTTTTTTTTTTTTTACACAAAATGATACCTATATAAATATATACTGTTACATACATAGATAGGTTATATACAATATATGTTTTTTAAAAATAATTCATTTCCCACCCATTATAGTTTTAAAATTAATTTTAATATAGTTTCAACTCATACTAGAAAACAAAGAAACACATTTACAGTGGAGTGGGTTATACCAGGATCTGCTTTTCAATAAATATTCAAATAAAATATTAACTCATAAAACATAACAATAAATATGCAATAAAAGAATTTTACTAGAAAACTGATCAATAATTTTCCCAATAAAATTTCTAAACTAATAAATAGGATAAACTAAATGCATTGCAGGATGAAATGAAAAATAATGTGAAGAGAAAATATTCCTAGTAATTATTGTTACAACAAAACCGATGCAAAATACTTTAAATAGGAAGATGAAAGATCATAATGATGAGAACTTTCTATTTTACTATGACATAAGTTTAATAAAACAACCTAAACTAAACTTAATTAGACTTTTAGTCACAATAATATTATTTTAAAACAATTTATTAATGTTATAAAGTAGTTTTCATTTATTATGAGCAGAAAGTTAACCAGAGGCCAAATACAACTGACACAAAAATACCAAACCAGCTCATGAAGTAATCCATGGGCGCTGATAAATAGAATTACTATTTAATTTGATTTTTAGTTAAAAAAATATTGTTTTGACAATATTTGTTATCTAAGTATTTCTCATTAACTATGCAAAGAAAGTTAATCTGAGGTCAAATAGAACATATAGAAAGATATTAAATCAGCTCATAAAGTAATCCATGTGGATTGATAAACAGAATTACTATTGAATTTCATTTATAGTCACAAACTTATTCTCATTAACTATGTGAAGAAATTTAATCTCAGGTCAAATAGAACAGACAGAAATATATTAAACCAGCTCATGAAATAATCCATGGGCACCGATAAATAAAATTACTGTTTAATTTCTTTTAGTCACTAAAATATTATTTGGGTAATATTTAATAATAAAGTAGATTTCATTAACTATAAGAAGAAATTTAATCTGAGGTCTAATAGAACTAACAGAAAGATATTAAATCAGCTCATAAATTAATTCATTTAGCACTCCTGGTTCATAATTTTAGACAACAACAAATAGATACAAACAAAATTAAAATTACTTTCAAACCAAGAATCTTATGAAAACTTGAAAAGGTTTGCAAACATATACAAATAAATCTGTCTTTACTACAGCTGATATGTAAACTGTAAATAATATTGATAAAATAAAAGTTTTAACAACTTTTAATTACTTGAAAAAAAATTTTAAATAAATAATCTTAAATACTTTTGAAAAAGAATTTTTCTATTTCTATCTATTTTAAATAGATATGAAAAACCATAAATTGAAGAAAATCAACAGATGAAATTAATCCATTTCAATGATACACTGTAAGTAACAATGATCCACCTCATAATAATTTAAAAAAAAAAACAACTTTAATATGAAAAAATTATCAGCTTCTTATTTACAATATTTTGATGTGGACCTTCCAGATACAATTCATAAATGAGTTCACATATTTAAATATATAAACGATTTCATGTATATAAATGTATTTAATATAACAAAAATCAGTTTTCTTCATTAATAATATGATTCTATAGTTAGAACATTCACCTAACTACTTTTAATACATCAAGTTTTATAAATGTGTATATGATATATATTTATGAATATATATGAATATACACATAATATGAAGTCTGTAAGTAACTATTTAGCTTAATTTTTCCCATGAATTAAATATTTACTATTGCTAACTAAGCTTCTGTATCATCAACAAATATTAAAACCAAAAACCATGAGTATTTCTGTTAAGCCTTGGTATCTAACATATCAATATTTATTTTATAATATACATATGGATAATAATCTGATTGGCCGAATCCCAAACCAGGAATGTCCACGCTCTATAAAAAAATAAAATAATATTAAGTACCTGAACTTCAAAAAAAATATAGATGTATAAACTTAGATAAGTCAAATATAAGACCATTTGAAATTAACTAACATTATTTATAATTAATTTAAACTACAATATTATTAATTCTCAATATAATCAAAATATTATTAATTATAAATATAATAAAAATAATATTAATTCTAGACATAATTGAAATAGTAACTTTATTAACTCTAATTAATAAATATACAAATGATGCCTATATTTATAATTTCAGTTTACTTGAAAATCTCATTATGTCTGTTTGTAGTAAGGAAGACCTATGGAAATAACAGGCTTAACACATTGAGCATCATGGAAATGGAGGGTGAAAATTTCAAAAATTTAAGCAGGCTCAACAATTTTGTATGTATAAAGTCTGGTAAAATTATTATATTAATGTCATCCATAATACCTGGTTTATGTTACTTTGATGTTGGCAGTTCTGAGACCATAAGTCCTCAGTGAAAGTTCAGATGGACTGAGGATAAGTTAGTATTTCTTAAATGACGTTAAATTGATACAGCTGTATTTAAGATTTCATGGTATTTATTAGGTCTAGCTATAGAAGATAAACAAATTATAATGCAACAGAAAATACTCTGGTTGGGGGCAAATTTTTTGAAAAGCAAAGAAGAAATAAGAACAAGAAAAGAAGATATTGGTAAATTTAAGGATGGAACACACTGTTTCAAAGCTAGAAGTTTACTTAAGTTTAATTTCGCTGCCTATAGCAGAAATAAACTATTCTCACAACAGATGATGCGGTAGACATAATAAAGAAAACAAATCAGAGACTACCTCATCTGAAGACCATCAGTCACAAAGGAAACACAAAAAACCTCATTTGAGACCCTTCCACACCAATAGGGAGCGTTACCAGAAATTAAATATAAAACCATAATTTATTAGGATAGTAATAACGAAAATTAAAATAAAAAATTGTATAACTTACGTCATTTCCACCACCTTGATTTCCTTGCTGCTGAGCACTACTGTCCAATGGTGCATAAAGTTGATTTAGCAAATCTCGTAAACGTTTAACGGACTTTTTGTGAGGATGGATCAACATAGCCTGGAAGTTAACAGGTAAACCATATCTGAAACAGCAAATTTTACTTTAGCAGCAAACTTTATCACACACCCATAATTACAATAAAGGCAACCCTTTGAAACTAGTATTTTTTAGTTTTAGTTTTCATGACTTAACATGTGGTCAAAAATAAATAAATAAGAATGTTAGATGAAATATGAGAATAATATCAAATAAAAGCATTTCATTTCTAAATTAAATTGAAAGGCATCAGAAAGCATGATGCACAGAACAAGTTTCACTATAATTTAATTTAGAAATTTTGCTGTTTAAAAAGCTATATCTCGAGAACTATTGAACATGAATAGCTCTTTTAGGGCTAAGTTTTCAGCAAATTTACTCTTCTTTAAATAGTGTTCTCTTAGATTTTGTGTTGTTGGTAATTTTTAAGATATAGAGCTCCGAATGAAAAAATAATGTTTTTTTAAGGTTTTGAAACAGCCGCCATATTTTATTCCCCCTACCTATACTTGACATACTCATCAATTTTGACTAGTAATTATACCTAGTTTTCATTAAAGTAATAAAAAATTGGGTTGAGATAACTGCTGTTTTTTCTTACCGGCTCTTGTACTATCACCTTAGCATTCCTGGATCAAAAACAGTGCCAGTTGAAATAGGGCATGGGTGAATTGGAATTTATTTTGTGGCGGACCCAAGGGATAAATCTCTTTCTCAATCTGGTTAGAACAAGCTGATGACCAGTAGGATAACAAAAAATATTATTTTCGCCTAAGATAAGGTATAGGAGAAATAAACCTAACACTTGATATAATCACTTCAATGACGTAACACATAACTAACTTTAACTGTTAATAGAACTGTATAAGAGAAACAATACATATATGCATGAAATGTCTGTTTAGCAGAAGATGTAACACAAGTTTTCTGTGGGTCATGTTAAAAAAAAAAACATGTTGGAACCCAAAAATAACAGCTTGAAACTTTTCTTTAGTACTATACAGAATCTGCTATCCCTGAGTGCTAACAAAAAAATCTTAGTTTAAAGCATTGAAAAAAAAAAATTGTTGCTATTTGTAGAACCGAATCCCTCTCTCTTCTAATCAGAACATAAAATAATACAGATGATAAAGTAAACACGACCAATTGGTAATGTAGAAAATGGATTGTAACCATTATTTTATAATTTGAGTTGTAATTCTGATCAGTGGGTCCAAAATATCAAAAGTATAAACAGGAAAAAGGCTTGTGTGAAGGGGAAATTTGATTCCAGTAAATCTATTATTTTTTTTTAACTTGGGTAAAGCATTAGTCTCTTTCCCTAGCTAGTTTATGATTATAAATAATGACAATCCAAAGGAATCTTGGATATTTCTTTTCATCAAAAAGCTACATCTGTAATAATAAATTGTCTAAATAAAGTTATATTTTTTACCTACTTTTGAAAATACTATATATTACTTAATTCATTCAAATTGTTCTACATCTTGTTTCATTGAGTAAATTTGCATTGTATGGGAACAGATTAGTGGAAAATGAAGTTGAGCTAGTTGAATGTAGCATAGAATAGAGAAGTATTCATAGCACACAACAGTAAATCTATTCAAATAATATAGTAAATGAAATATATATATATATATATATATATGATGCAAAATATGCCCGAAATGTTGCAACTGAAATAGAAAATTAACAGTATATAAAATAATAGATATTAATATGTTATATAATTACCTCAAAACAGATTCCACAAAAACTCTCAAAGCTTTAACATGAATCCAAGCACAAAAACATTCACTAAAATTGACTTTCAACCAACGTACAAGGGGCCCCTAAGAATAAAAATATTATTTTAATAAAAATATTTATTTAGCTACATCATGATAAAACTACAGAACAATTATAACCATAATAATCCTTAATTTATTATCATCATACATTAAATACTAAATTAAAAAATATGCTACAATGATAGAATGTTTTATATACTCGTACTATGCCCACTTTTGGCATCTAGACCATTCAACATTGAACATCTTAATAATTAAACAAAATGAAACATGAACAAAAAATAACCAACAGTTACAATGAGCAGATATTAAATAAATAAAAGATTTAAGAAAATTTATTTAATAATGTTGTCAAGTATCATAATATAAACTAATAAGATTTCAAACTTAAATTATACAATATTAAAAAAAATAGAACTTACAAACTGCTTCTTCTTGTCAGTAACTAATTTTGTAATTTCGTTTTTTCCTGCGGCTAATTCCTCTTCATTATATATAAAATCACGAACAACAAATCTATTGCATCACATTTAAATAAAATTAGTTAAAAGGCTTTGGCATCTTAAAGAAACAAATAAAGAGCTACTCACTTTTTTTCTCTAGCCATTAATTTGAAATCATTTACAACCTTCTTAAATAATGAAACAGTGAACAAACCAAAATCGGAATCCTGATAAACAAGCTGACTTGAACGTGGAACTATCATATTAGTGAGTTTTTCATAGCTGGAATTCCAATCATTGAAGTTTGATCTAAACGAAAAAAAAAAATTCAAAAATTAAGTTTTTGTTTTCTAATATTTAAAATTTATAACTGTATTAAAAATGCAATAAGTAAATGTGATATCTAAATTATAGAACAAATTCTTACAATATGAATAGGTTTGAAAGGTTATAACCTAGATAGTTTGTAATTAATGGAAGTAAATCTACATGTACGAGTATGAAATATAGAGGTCTTTAAGAATCATTTTGTTTATTACATAATATGCATTAACAATTCTTTGAAAGAATTTGAGACTGTCAGCCTTGTAATAGGAGAGTAGAAGCTTACAGGAACTTAACAATCCTAGTAGTACCAGTCCGATCAAATGAGTTCCTGTAATCTTATAATCTATTACAACATACATTTCCTGCTAGAATTGACTTGGAAGTGGCTGTTTTTTTCTAATTATTATTATAATAAGAAGAATGTACAATAATAATTTATACAATTTTTAAATAGTATTTCATTTCCAGAAGTTTTACTTCTGTTGGCCAGTCCCAAGACTGCCACAAGTTTTTTATCTATGGTGCCAATAAATTGAACAGGTACAAGTAAGTACTTAGGTACATAATTGCAACTATATACATACATTATAATTCATAAAATAATATTAATCAGAAAATTTAGTAGGTGAGCATAAAATCAACCACAG